>NW_024098815.1:0-7852 GCF_016545835.1 Crotalus tigris
GGACCTCAGAATGGGATTCGGGGTTAAATTTCATGCTTAAAAATGGTGCTTCTTCTAATTTTCAAAAATTAAGCCGTTTTGGTATCTAGGGAAGTAAATTCCTGATGTCCGGGACATAGATTTTTCTGCTCCAAAGATGAAAAAATTTTTTGACCCAAATGTAAAAACGGACCTCAGAATGGGATTCGGGGTTAAATTTCATGCTTAAAATGATGCTTTTTCTAGTTTTCACAAATTGAGCCGTTTTGGTATCCAGGGAAGGAAATTGCTGGTGCCGCGGTCACGTATTTTTGTGCTCTGGAAATGAAAAAATTTTTTTGACCCAAATGTAAAAACGGACCTCAGAATGGGATTCGGGGTTAAATTTCATGCTTAAAAATGGTGCTTTTTCTAGTTTTCAAAAATTGAACCGTTTTGGTATACAGGGAAGGAAATTCCTGAAGCCGGGGCCACGGATTTTTCTGCTGCAAAGATGAAAAAATTTTTTGACCCAAATGTAAAAACAGAGCTCAGAATGGGATTCAGGGTTAAATTTCATGCTTAAAAATGGTGCTTTTTCTAGTTTTCAAAAATTGAGCCGTTTTGGTATCCAGGGAAGGAAATTCCTTATGCCGGGGTCATAGATTTTTGTTCTCCAGAGGTGAAAATTTTTTTTTGACCCAAATGTAAAAACGGAGCTCAGAATGGGATTCGGGGTTAAATTGCATGCTTAAAAATGGTGCTTTTTCTAGTTTTCAAAAATTGAGCCGTTTTGGTATCCAGGGAGGGAAATTCCTGATGCCGGGGTCACGGATTTTTGTGCTCCGGAGATGAAAAATTTTTTTGACTGAAATGTAAAAACGGCCTCAGAATGGGATTCGGGGTTAAATATAATGCTTGAAAATGGTGCTTCTTCTAATTTTCAAAAATTGAGCCGTTTTGGTATCCAGGGAAGTAAATTCCTGATGCCGGGGTCATAGATTTTTGTGCTTCAGAGATGAAAAATTTTTTTTGACTGAAATGTAAAAACGGACCTCAGAATGGGGTTCGGGGTTAAATTTCATGCTTAAAAATGGTGCTTTTTCTAGTTTTCAAAAATTGAGCCGTTTTGGTATCCAGGGAAGGAAATTCCTGACGCCGGGGTCACGGATTTTTGTGCTCCGAAGATGAAAAAAATTTTTGACCCAAATGTAAAAATGGACCTCAGAATGGGATTCGGGGTTAAATTTCATGCTTAAAAATGGTGCTTCTTTTAATTTTCAAAAATTAAGCCGTTTTGGTATCCAGGGAAGGAAATTGCTGATGCCGCGGTCACGTATTTTTGTGCTCCGGAAATGAAAAAATTTTTTTTGACCCAAATGTAAAAACGGACCTCGGAATGGGATTCGGGGTTAAATTTCATGCTTAAAAATGGTGCTTTTTCTAGTTATCAAAAATTGAGCTGTTTTGGTATGCAGGGAAGGAAATTCCTGATCCCGGGGTCATAGATTATTCTGCTCCAAAGATGAAAATTTTTTTTTACTCAAATGTAAAAACGGACCTCAGAATGGGATTCGGGGTTAAATTTCTTGCTTAAAAATGGTGCTTCTTCTAATTTTCAAAAATTAAGCCGTTTTGGTATCTTGGGAATTAAATTCCTGATTCGGGGACATAGATTTTGCTGCTCCAAAGATGAAAATTTTTTTTGACCCAAATGTAAAAACGGAGCTCAGAATGGGATTCGGGGTTAAATTGCATGCTTAAAAATGGTGCTTTTTCTAGTTTTCAAAAATTGAGCCGTTTTGGAATCCAGGGAGGGAAATTCCTGATGCCGGGGTCACGGATTTTTGTGCTCCGGAGATGAAAAATTTTTTTTGACTGAAATGTAAAAACGGACCTCAGAATGGGATTCGGGGTTAAATATAATTCTTGAAAATGGTGCTTCTTCTAATTTTCAAAAATTGAGCCGTTTTGGTATCCAGGGAAGGAAATTCCTGATGCCCGGGTCATGGATTTTTTGTCCTCCAAAGATGAAAAAAATTTTTGACCCAAATGTAAAAACGGACCTCAGAATGGGATTCGGGGTTAAATTTCATGCTTAAAATGGTGCCTTTTCTAGTTATCAAAAATTGAGCTGTTTTGGTATCCAGGGAAGGAAATTGCTGATGCCGCGGTCACGTATTTTTGTGCTCCGGAAATGAAAAAATTTTTTTGACCCAAATTTAAAAACGGAGCATCATAATGGATTCGGGGTTAATTTCATGCTTAAAAATGGTGCTTCTTCTGTTTTTTCAAATTGAGCCGTTTTGTATACAGGGGAAGACATTCCTGATGCCGGGGTCATGGATTTTTCTGCTCCAAAGAATGAAATTTTTTTTTGACTGAATGTAAAAACGTACCTCAGAATCGATTTGGGGTTAATTTCATGCTTAAAAAGGTGCTTCTTCTAATTTTGCACAAACATTAAATTAAATTGTTTCATTCCGTTTTTGGTATCTAGGAGTAATTCCTGATGCCGGGGTCATGGATTTTTTGTTCTCCAGAGATGAAAATTTTTTTGACCCTAATGTAAAAACGGACCTCAGAATCGGATTCGGGGTTAAATTTCATGCTTAAAAATGGTTCTTTTTCTAGTTATCAAAAATTGAGCTGTTTTGGTATCCAGGGAAGGAAATTCCTGATGCCGGGGTCACGGATTTTTGTGCTCCGAAGATGAAAAATTTTTTTGACCCAAATGTAAAAATGGACCTCAGAATCGGATTCGGGGTTAAATTTCATGCTTAAAAATTGTGCTTTTTCTAGTTATCAAAAATTGAGCCGTTTTGGTATCCAGGGAGGGAAATTCCTGATGCCGGCGTCCACATATTTTTTGTGCTCACGGAATGAAATTATTTTTTTTTTACCCGAAATGCAAAAACGAGAGCTCAGAATGGGGTTCAGGGTTAATGCATGCTTAAAATGGTGCTTTTTTCTAGTTATCAAAAATTGAGCTGTTTTGGTATCCAGGGAGGGAAATTCCTGATGCTGGGGTCACGGATTTTTGTGCTCCGGAGATGAAAAATATTTTTTGACTGAAATGTAAAAACGGACCTCAGAATGGGATTCGGGGTTAAATATAATGCTTGAAAATGGTGCTTCTTCTAATTTTCAAAAATTGAGCCGTTTTGTTATCCAGGGAAGTAAATTCCTGATGCCGGGGTCATAGATTTTTGTGCTCCAGAGATGAAAAATTTTTTTTGACTAAAATGTAAAAACGGACCTCAGAATGGGTTTCGGGGTTAAATTTCATGCTTAAAAATGGTGCTTTTTCTAGTTTTCAAAAATTGAGCCGTTTTGGTATACAGGGAAAAAATTCCTTGATGCCGGGGGCCAGGCGATTTTTCTGCTCCAAAGATGCAAAGTTTTTTTTATTGACCCAATGTAAAAACCAGAGCTTCATATGGATTCGGGGTTAAATTTCATGCTTAAATGTTGCTTTTCCCCCCCCCCCCCCCTAAAGTTTTTTTTTGAATCAAAAATTGACCTTTTTGGTATCCAGGAAGGATTCCTTTGCGCGGGTCTATGATTTTTTGTTCGCCAGAGATGAAAAATTTTTTGACCCAAATGTAGAAACGGAGCTCAGAATGGTATTGGGTTAAATTTCATGCTTCAACAATGGTTCTTCTTCTAGTTTTCAAAAATTGAGCCGTTTTGGTATACAGGGAAGGAAATTCCTGATGCCGGGGTCATTGATTTTTCTGCTCCAAAGATGAAAATTTTTTTTTGACTGAAATGTAAAAACGGACCTCAGAATCGGATTTGGGGTTAAATTTCATGCTTAAAAATGGTGCTTCTTCTAATTTTCAAAAATTAATCCGTTTTGGTATCTAGGGAAGTAAATTCCTGATGCCGGGGACATATACTTTGCTGCTCCAAAGATGAAAATTTTTTTTGACCCTAATGTAAAAACGGACCTCAGAATGGGATTCGGGGTTAAATTTCATGCTTAAAAATGGTGCTTTTTCTAGTTATCAAAAATTGAGCTGTTTTGGTATCCAGGGAAGGAAATTCCTGATCCCGGGGTCATAGATTTTTCTGCTCCAAAGATGAAAATTTTTTTTTGAACCAAATGTAAAAATGGACCTCGGAATCGGATTCGGAGTTAAATTTCATGCTTAAAAATTCTGCTTTTTCTAGTTATCAAAAATTGAGCCGTTTTGGTATCCAGGGAGGGAAATTCCTGATGCGGCGGTCACATATTTTTGTGCTCCGGAAATGAAAATTTTTTTTTTACCCAAATGTAAAAACGGAGCTCAGAATGGGATTCGGGGTTAAATTGCATGCTTAAAAATGGTGCTTTTTCTAGTTTTCAAAAATGAGCCGTTTTGTATCCAGGAGGGAGAATTCCGTGATGCTCGGTGTCACCGGATTTTTGTCTCCGGAGATGAAATTTTTTTGACTGAAGTAAAACTGGACCTCAGAATGGGATTCGGGGTTAAATATAATGCTTGAAAATGGTGCTTCTTCTAATTTTCAAAAATTGAGCCGTTTTGGTATCCAGGGAAGTAAATTCCTGATGCCGGGGTCATAGATTTTGTGCTCCAGAGATGAAAAAATTTTTTTGACTAAAATGTAAAAACGGACCTCAGAAATGGGTTCGGGGTTTAATTTCATGCTTAATAATGGTGCTTTTTCTAGTTTTCAAAAATTGAGCCGTTTTGGTATACAGGGAAGAAAATTCTTGATGCCGGGGCCACGGATTTTTCTGCTCCAAAGATGAAAAATTTTTTTGACCCAAATGTAAAAACAGAGCTCAGAATGGGATTCGGGGTTAAATTTCATGCTTAAAAATGGTGCTTTTTTTAGTTATCAAAAATTGAGCCGTTTTGGTATCCAGGGAGGGAAATTCCTGATCCCGGGGTCATAGATTATTCTGCTCCAAAGATGAAAATTTTTTTTTACTCAAATGTAAAAACGGACCTCAGAATGGGATTCGGGGTTAAATTTCTTGCTTAAAAATGGTGCTTCTTCTAATTTTCAAAAATTAAGCCGTTTTGGTATCTAGGGAAGTAAATTCCTGATGTCGGGGACAGAGATTTTGCTGCTCCAAAGATGAAAAATTTTTTTGACCCAAATGTAAAAACGGAGCTCAGAATGGGATTCGGGGTTAAATTGCATGCTTAAAAATGGTGCTTTTTCTAGTTTTCAAAAATTGAGCCGTTTTGGTATCCAGGGGGGGAAATTCCTGATGCCGGGGTCACGGATTTTTGTGCTCCGGAGATGAAAAAATTTTTTTGACTGAAATGTAAAAACGGACCTCAGAATGGGATTCGGGGTTAAATATAATTCTTGAAAATGGTGCTTCTTCTAATTTTCAAAAATTGAGCCGTTTTGGTATCCAGGGAAGTAAATTCCTGATGCCGGGGTCATAGGTTTTTGTGCTCCAGAGATGAAAAATTTTTTTTGACTAAAATGTAAAAACGGACCTCAGAATGGGGTTCGGGGTTAAATTTCATGCTTAAAAATGGTGCTTTTTCTAGTTTTCAAAAATTGAGCCGTTTTGGTATACAGGGAAGAAAATTCTTGATGCCGGGGCCACGGATTTTTCTGCTCCAAAGATGAAAATTTTTTTTGACCCAAATGTAAAAACAGAGCTCAGAATGGGATTCGGGGTTAAATTTCATGCTTAAAAATGGTGCTTTTTCTAGTTATCAAAAATTGAGCTGTTTTGGTATCCAGGGAAGGAAATTCCTGATGCCGGGGTCATGGATTTTTTGTTCTACAGAGATGAAAAATTTTTTTTTGACCAATGTAATAACGGAGCTGCGTGATGGGCGTTCGGGGTTAATTTCATGCTTAAAAAAATGGTGCTTCTTCTAGTTTTTCAAAAATTGAGCGTTTTTTGGTATCCAGAAGGAAAGTCCGGATGCGGGGTCATGGATTTTTCTGCTCCAAGAGAAAATTTTTTTTTGGACTGAATGTAAAAACGGAACTCAGAATCGGATTTGGGGTTAAATGTCAGGCTTAAAATGGTGCTTCTTCTAATTTTCAAAAATTAATCCGTTTTGGTATCTAGGGAAGTAAAGTCCTGATGCCGGGGACATATATTTTGCTGCTCCAAAGATGAAAATTTTTTTTTTACTCAAATGTAAAAACGGACCTCAGAATGGGATTTGGGGTTAAATTTCATGCTTAAAAATTGTGCTTCTTCTAATTTTCAAAAATTAAGCCGTTTTGGTATCTAGGGAAGTAAATTCCTGATGTCGGGGACATAGATTTTTCTGCTCCAAAGATGAAAAAATTTTTTGACCCAAATGTAAAAACGGACCTCAGAATGGGATTCGGGGTTAAATTTCATGCTTAAAATGATGCTTTTTCTAGTTTTCACAAATTGAGCCGTTTTGGTATCCAGGGAAGGAAATTACTGATGCCGCGGTCACGTATTTTTGTGCTCCGGAAATGAAAAAAATTTTTTGACCCAAATGTAAAAACGGACCTCAGAATGGGATTCGGGGTTAAATTTCAGGCTTAAAAATGGTGCTTTTTCTAGTTTTCAAAAATTGAACCGTTTTGGTATACAGGGAAGGAAATTCCTGATGCCGTGGCCACGGATTTTTCTGCTGCAAAGATGAAAAATTTTTTTGACCCAAATGTAAAAACAGAGCTCAGAATGGGATTCAGGGTTAAATTTCATGCTTAAAAATGGTGCTTTTTCTAGTTTTCAAAAATTGAGCCGTTTTGGTATCCAGGGAAGGAAATTCCTTATGCCGGGGTCATAGATTTTTGTTCTCCAGAGGTGAAAATTTTTTTTTGACACAAATGTAAAAACGGAGCTCAGAATGGGATTCGGGGTTAAATTGCATGCTTAAAAATGGTGCTTTTTCTAGTTTTCAAAAATTGAGCCGTTTTGGTATCCAGGGAGGGAAATTCCTGATGCCGGGGTCACGGATTTTTGTGCTCCGGAGATGAAAAAATGTTTTTGACTGAAATGTAAAAACGGACCTCAGAATGCGATTCGGGGTTAAATATAATGCTTGAAAATGGTGCTTCTTCTAATTTTGAAAAATTGAGCCGTTTTGGTATCCAGGGAAGTAAATTCCTGATGCCGGGGTCATAGATTTTTGTGCTTCAGAGATGAAAAATTTTTTTTGACTGAAATGTAAAAACGGACCTCAGAATGGGGTTCGGGGTTAAATTTCATGCTTAAAAATGGTGCTTTTTCTAGTTTTCAAAAATTGAGCCGTTTTGGTATCCAGGGAAGGAAATTCCTGACGCCGGGGTCACGGATTTTTGTGCTCCGAAGATGAAAAAAATTTTTGACCCAAATGTAAAAATGGACCTCAGAATGGGATTCGGGGTTAAATTTCATGCTTAAAAATGGTGCTTCTTTTAATTTTCAAAAATTAAGCCGTTTTGGTATCCAGGGAAGGAAATTGCTGATGCCGCGGTCACGTATTTTTGTGCTCCGGAAATGAAAAAATTTTTTTTGACCCAAATGTAAAAACGGACCTCGGAATGGGATTCGGGGTTAAATTTCATGCTTAAAAATGGTGCTTTTTCTAGTTATCAAAAATTGAGCTGTTTTGGTATGCAGGGAAGGAAATTCCTGATCCCGGGGTCATAGATTATTCTGCTCCAAAGATGAAAATTTTTTTTTACTCAAATGTAAAAACGGACCTCAGAATGGGATTCGGGGTTAAATTTCTTGCTTAAAAATGGTGCTTCTTCTAATTTTCAAAAATTAAGCCGTTTTGGTATACAGGGAAGAAAATTCTTGATGCCGGGGCCACGGATTTTTCTGCTCCAAAGATGAAAAATTTTTTTGACCCAAATGTAAAAACAGAGCTCAGAATGGGATTCGGGGTTAAATTTCATGCTTAAAAATGGTGCTTTTTTTAGTTATCAAAAATTGAGC
>NW_024098816.1:0-11511 GCF_016545835.1 Crotalus tigris
TTTGTAATGTTTAAAAAAAAACTTTGCTAAAGCAAGTCTTAAGATAAACTTTAGCAAGACCCAAAGATTTTTGCAGTAGTTAACATGTTGCAAACAGTATCTGCCAGGCTTCCTCAATTTCATAATACACTGGAGAGTGAATTAAACCATCTGTCTTACTGTTGATGTCTTCTTCTTCGTCTACATGGATTCATGCCTTTGAAATTAAAAAAAAAAAAATCAACATCACCAACTGACCATGGATGTTCAGAGGTTAGAAAAGCAATCAGTCAAAGGGGTTTTATGTGTTTTATCCTACTTGTGAAAGAAGGCAAGATACAATAACTTGTAACATTGCTCCCTTAAGCCACTAGCCTGTTTTTTACAGGTTTTGCTTCTTTTAAGGCAGAGGTCTTCAAACTTGACCCTTTTATGACTTGTGGATTGGCCCGCTGGCTGAGGAATTCTGGGAGTTGAAGTCCACAAGTCATAAAAGGGCCATGTTTGAAGACCCCTGGACTTCAACTCCCAGAATTCCTCAGCCAGGCACGCTGGCTGAGGAATTCTGGGAATTGAAATACAGAAGTCATAAAAGGGCCACATTTGAAGACCCTTGGACTTCAATTCCCAAAATTCCTGAGCCAGCCATGTTGAGGGGAAAGGGAAGTTTCCAAGCTGAGCCATGCTGGATCAGGAATTCTGGGAGTTGAAGTCCACAAGTCATAAAAGGGCCACATTTGAAGACCCTTGGACTTCAACTCCCAAAATTCCTGAGCCAGGCACGTTGAGGGGAAAAGGAAGTTTCCAAGCTGAGCCATGCTGGATCAGGAATTCTGGGAGTTGAAGTTCACAAGTTATAAAAGAGCCAAGGCTGCCTACCCGGGCGCTAGTTTCTTGTCTTGTTAACTTGTTAAACTATAGGGTTTCCTGCCTGAGCAGAGGGTTAGACTAGATGACCTCTAAGATCCCTTCCAACTTTATTATTATTATATATTTTACTTTTAGGGGCTTGTGCGTTGATTAAAATTACCTCAGATTCCCAAAAAATTACTTTATTCCTGAGAGCAAAATCAATTCCTGAGATAATTTTAGCTTTAAAGCTAATTATTCTAAGAACTTAAATTCTTGGCTAAAATTACCCCAGGAATTCACTTTATTCCTAAGAAGAAAGTCAGTTCCTGAGATAATTTTACCTTTAAAGCTAATTTTAACTCCTATCCACCTTTGCTGGTTTGGTCCCTTTAAAAAGGACATGGCTGAGATTAGCTCAGGTTCAATCAAAATTTTATTTTAAGAACTTGAATTCTTGGCTAAAATTACCCCAGGAATTCACTTTATTCCTAAGAGGAAAGTCAGTTCCTGAGATAATTTTACCTTTCAAGCTAATTTTAACTCCTATTCACCTTTGCTGGTTTGGTCCCTTTAAAAAGGACATGGCTGAGATTAGCTCAGGTTCCATTAAAACTTTATTCTAAGAACCTAAATTTTTGCTTAAATTACCCCAAGAATTCACTTTATTCCTAAGAAGAAAGTCAGTTCCTGAGATAATTTTACCTTTAAAGCTAATTTTAAATCCTATTCACCTTTGCTGGTTTGGTCCCTTTAAAAAGGACATGGCTGAGATTAGCTCAGGTTCCATCAAAATTTTATTCTAAGAACTTGAATTCTTGGCTAAAATTACCCCAAGAATACACTTTATTCCTAGAAGAAAGTCGTTCCTGATATCATTTACCTTTAAAAGCTATTGTAACTCCCTATTCACTTTGCTGGTTTGGTCCCTTTAAAAAGGACATGGCTTAGATTAGCTCAGGTTCCATCAAAATTTTATTCTAAGAACTTGAATTTTTGGCTAAAATTACCCCAAGAATTCACTTTATTCCTAAGAAGAAAGTCAGTTCCTGAGATAATTTTACCTTTAAAGCTAATTTTAACTCCTATTCACCTTTGCTGGTTTTGTCCCTTTAAAAAGGACATGGCTGAGATTAGCTCAGGTTCCATCAAAATTTTATTTTAAGAACTTGAATTCTTGGCTAAAATTACCCCAAGAATTCACTTTATTCCTAAGAGGAAAGTCATTCCTGAGATAATTTTACCCCCTTTTTTTTTTTTTTTATTAAAAGGCCCACCTTAAATTTTTTTTAAATCCTATTCACCTTTGCTGGTTTGGTCCCTTTAAAAAGGACATGGCTGAGATTAGCTCAGTTTCCATCAAAATTTTATTCTAAGAACTTGAATTCTTGGTTAAAATTACCCCAAGAATTCACTTTATTCCTAAGAGGAAAGTCAGTTCCTGAGATAATTTTACCTTTCAAGCTAATTTTAACTCCTATTCACCTTTGCTTGTTTGGTCCCTTTAAAAAGGACATGGCTGAGATTAGCTCAGGTTCCATCAAAATTTTATTCTAAGAACTTGAATTTTTGGCTAAAATTACCCCAAGAATTCACTTTATTCCTAAGAAGAAAGTCAGTTCCTGAGATAATTTTACCTTTAAAGCTAATTTTAAATCCTATTCACCTTTGCTGTTTTGGTCCCTTTAAAAAGGACATGGCTGAGATTAGCTCAGGTTCCATCAAAATTTTATTTTAAGAACTTGAATTCTTGGCTAAAATTACCACAAGAATTCACTTTATTCCTAAGAGGAAAGTCAGTTACTGAGATAATTTTACCTTTCAAGCTAATTTTAACTCCTATTCACCTTTGCTGGTTTGGTCCCTTTAAAAAGGACATGGCTGATATTAGCTCAGGTTCCATCAAAATTTTATTCTAAGAACTTGAATTTTTGGCTAAAATTACCCCAAGAATTCACTTTATTCCTAAGAAGAAAGTCCATTCCTGAATAATTTGTACCTTTAAAGCTAATTTTAAATCCTATTCACCTTTGCTGTTTGGTCCCTTTAAAAAGGACTGGCTGAGATTAGCTCAGGTTCCATCAAAATTTATTTTTAAGAACTTGAATTTTTGGCCTACAAATTACCCCAAGAATTCACTTTATTCCTAAAAAAGTCCGTTTCCTGAGATAATTTTACCTTTCCAGCTAATTTTAACTCCTATTCACCTTTGCTGGTTTGGTCCCTTTAAAAAGGACATGGCTGAGATTAGCTCAGGTTCCATCAAAATTTTATTCTAAGAACTTGTGAAAAAAAAAAAATTTTTTTTTTTTTTTTTTTTGGGCCATTAAAAAAAATTACCCCAAGAATTCACTTTATTCCTAAGAAGAAAGTCAGTTCCTGAGATAATTTTACCTTTCAAGCTAATTTTAACTCCTATTCACCTTTGCTGGTTTGGTCCCTTTAAAAAGGACCTGGCTGAGATTAGCTCAGGTTCCATCAAAATTTTATTTTAAGAACTTGAATTCTTGGCTAAAATTACCCCAAGAATTCACTTTATTCCTAAGAGGAAAGTCAGTTCCTGAGATAATTTTACCTTTCAAGCTAATTTTAACTCCTATTCACCTTTTCTGGTTTGGTCACTTTAAAAAAGACATGGCTGAGATTAGCTCAGGTTCCATCAAAATTTTATTCTAAGAACTTGAATTCTTGGCTAAAATTACCCCAAGAATTCACTTTATTCCTAAGAGGAAAGTCAGTTCCTGAGATACTTTTACCTTTAAAGCTAATTTTAACTCCTATTCACCTTTGCTGGTTTGGTCCCTTTAAAAAGGACATGGCTGAGATTAGCTCAGGTTCCATCAAAATTTTATTCTAAGAACTTGAATTCTTGTCTAAAATTACCCCAAGAATTCACTTTATTCCTAAGAAGAAAGTCAGTTCCTGAGATAATTTTACCTTTCAAGCTATTTTTAACTCCTATTCACCTTTGCTGGTTTGGTCCCTTTAAAAAGGACATGGCTGAGATTAGCTCAGGTTCCATCAAAATTTTATTCTAAGAACTTGAATTTTTGGCTAAAATTACCCCAAGAATTCACTTTATTCCTAAGAAGAAAGTCAGTTCATGAGATAATTTTACCTTTAAAGCTAATTTTAAAATCCTATTCACCTTTTCTGGTTTGGTCCCTTTAAAAAAGACATGGCTGAGATTAGCTCAGGTTCCATCAAAATTTTATTCTAAGAACTTGAATTCTTGGCTAAATTTACCCCAAGAATTCACTTTATTCCTAAGAGGAAAGTCAGTTCCTGAGATAATTTTACCTTTCAAGCTAATTTTAACTCCTATTCACCTTTGCTTGTTTGGTCCCTTTAAAAAGGACATGGCTGAGATTAGCTCAGGTTCCATCAAAATTTTATTCTAAGAACTTGAATTTTTGGCTAAAATTACCCCAAGATTCACTTTTATTCCTAAGAAGAAGTCCGTTCCTGAAAGATAATTTTTCCTTTACAGCTATTTTAAATCCTATTCACCTTTGCTGGTTTGTCCCTTTAAGAAGGACATGGCTAGAGTTAGCTCAGGTTCCTCAAATTTTTTTTAAGAACTTGAACTTTTGGCTAAATTACCCCAGATTCCTTTATTCGCTAAGAAGAATCAGTTCCTGAGATAATTTACTTTCAACTAATTTTCACTCATATTCACCCTTTGCTTGTTTTGGTGCCCTTTAAAAAAAGGAAAGACATGGCTGGATTAGCTCAGGTTCCGTCAAAATTTTATTCTAAGAACTGAATTTTTGCTAAAATTCCCCCAAGAATTCCCTTTATTCCTAAGAAGAAAGTCAGTTACTGAGATAATTTTACCTTTAAAGCTAATTTTAACTTCTATTCACCTTTGCTGGTTTGGTCCTTTTAAAAAGGACATGGCTGAGATTAGCTCAGTCCATCAAAATTTTATTTTAAGAACTTGAATTCTTGGTTAAAATTACCCCAAGAATTCACTTTATTCCTAAGAAGAAAGTCAGTTCCTGAGATAATTTTACCTTTAAAGCTAATTTTAACTCCTATTCACCTTTGCTGGTTTGGTCCCTTTCAAAAAGACATGGCTGAGATTAGCTCAGGTTCCATTAAAATTTTATTATAAGAACTTGAATTCTTGGCTACATTACCCCCAGATTCACTTTATCCTAAGAAGAAAGTCTTTCCTGGATATTTTACCTTTGAAAGCTCAATTTTAAATCCGATTCACCTTGCTGGTTTGGTCCCTTTAAAAGGACATGGCTGAGATTAGCTCAGTTCCATCAACAAGTTTATTCTAAGACGTGAATCTTGGCTAAAATACCGCAAGAATTTCACTTTATTCACTAAGAAGAATAGTCATTCCTGAGATATTTTACCTTTAAAGCTAATTTTACTCTATTCCCTTTGCTGGTTTGGTCCCTTTAAAAAAGACTGGCTGAGAATTAGCTCAGGTTCCATCAAAATTTTATTCTAAGAAACAGTATTTTTGCCTTAAATTACCCCCAAGATTCACTTTATTCCTCATAAGAAATCATTTTCCTGAGATAATTTACTTAAAGCTATTTTTTTAACTCCTATTCACCTTGCTGTTTTGTCCCTTTAAAAAAGACATGGCTGAGATTAGCTCAGGTTCCATTAAAATTTTATTTTAAGAGCTTGAATTCTTGGCTAAAATTACCCCAAGAATTCACTTTATTCCTAAGAAGAAAGTCAGTTCCTGAGATAATTTTACCTTTCAAGCTAATTTTAAATCCTATTCACCTTTGCTGGTTTGGTCCCTTTAAAAAGGACATGGCTGACATTAGCTCAGGTTCCATCAAAATTTTATTCTAAGAACCTGAATTTTTGCTTAAATTACCCCAAGAATTCACTTTATTCCTAAGAAGAAAGTCAGTTCCTGAGATAATTTTACCTTTAAAGCTAATTTTAAATCCTATTCACCTTTGCTGGTTTGGTCCCTTTAAAAATGACATGGCTGAGATTACCTCAGGTTCGACCAAAATTTTATTCTAAGAACTTGAATTCTTGCCTAAAATTACCCCAAGAATTCACTTTATTCCTAAGAGAGAAGTCAGTTCTTAAGATAATTTTACCTTTAAAGCTAAATTTGACCTGTGCTGGTTTGGTCCCTTTAAAAAGGACATGGCTGAGATTAGCTCAGGTTCGACCAAAATGTTAAGAACTTGACTAGTATTATTCTAAGACACAGCGGTTTGCGTTATTCCCCGAGCGAAAGACGGAGATAAGTATCTTTAGCGACCTATGGGTTTTGGAGTCCTTTAAATAAAACACTGTTGAGCTACCACTGGCGTTTTACTCGTAAGAATACACGCCGTGGTTAAAATTACCCCAGGTGCTATCCTGACTCCTCGAGAACAATAAGCTATTAATTAGCTAACGAACTCGCGCCCCCCTCCGCATCCCCAAAAGGTAAAAAAAATTCTCCCCGACCTCGAGGACTTGAGCCGCGGGAGAGCCGGAGAGAGACATTTTTGCCCTCCGGCGCCCCGCAGAAAAAAGAAAAAGTCGGCGGGCTTCTCAAGCTGAGTGCAAAAAGAAAAGCTAGCGCGCTGCAGAGGCACGAGACGCCGCTATCGCCTCTCTTCTGAGGAAAAAGAGACGCGGTAGCGGCGTCGGCTGCCTCTGCAGCGCGCTCGCTTTCTTTTGGCACTCAGCTTGAGAAGCCCGCCGACATTTTAAATGCCCCCGCCTCTCGGAGAGGGGAGAGGCCGCTCAGCCCATCCGAGGGAAGCGTTTCCGGAGCAGCCAATCACGAGCGAGATGGGCGTGCAGACAGGAGCCCGCGAGGCAGTCCGAGGGCGCTGGGCGGGAAAGGCGCGCGCTCTTTCCCGCCCAAACACAGGTGCGAACGCTGGGCTATTTTCCCAGCTCGCGCAGCGGTTGCCATGGAGACGGCCGCCGCGCGGGAAGCTGCTCATCACGGTCAGGTGTGCCTCGGCCCGCACAGGTGAAGATAATTAGACTGCGTAATGCCTCCTCCTCGAGCCTTCGCCCCGCCCGGGGACCCTTTGGACTACAAATCCCATTCGTCAGGCAGCCTTGTGCCTGAGAGGCTGCCTCCCACCACCCCCCTCTCCCGTTGCAAAGGCCCAGTTTTTAAAATATCCCCATCATTTTTGCAGCTGTGCTTTTTAGGATTGAGAGAACAGAGGGCGACTTGGGCTTCTACTGGATTACAAGTCCCATCAGCCACCTCTGGGGTGCTGATGGGGATCGTCCCTTCTTCCAACAGAGAACTTTATCTTGTTGAGCAGGAAAATGCTTAAAATGCTGTTTTAAAAAAAACTGAAAATTTTATAAATGCAAAATAAAATAAAGATTACATGCAGAATTTAGGAGATGCTTTCCTTTTTTTTTGCTGCAGAGAGATATTCTGTTAAATTCTAGTTGGAACTCCACGTCTCTTATTCTGTTGCTTTGCTTGGGTTATGCTTATGCTTATGCTCCCACCGCCTGTTTCCTGGGAGAGGGGAAGTTATTTATTTTATTAACGGTATTAACACCTTATTAATAGGGCCAGGGGAGGCCCGTTTGCTGCAACGCAGGCGCGGAAGAAGAAATCTGCTTCAAAAGTATAAAAAATAAATGCAGTTTATTTTGAAAATGTGTATAACCTATCATTCCCTTCTAGGTTTATCATTTAAAGGATGGATAAAAGGGATGAGACGTGAGAAGTTGCAACTAATGGCTTTTATTATTTTGTTCGCCGTCCATCTAACTTTGTAGACCTTCGTCCAAAACAAGTCAGGGTTAGGAAGGGTAGGAGATTTCTTCCTTTCCTCTCCAGGTTGCCGTAAACAGCCCACCCACCGCCCAGAGGTAAGAGAAAGGAGAAAACTGGGAGAAAACAGGTAAGTTGTCCTTGAGGATTCCCCCCACCCTTTTTTTTTTGGCACTTTCAGTGAGGTTAAGGTTTTTCCTTTTAAAGAGACAGGGATGGAAATGGAGTAAGGTTGGGAGCCCAGTAAAAACCCCAAGAGGAAGCGGGAAACAGTCTGCCCTATGTATGTTTCCTGGTAAAATACATGGGAAAATCCCATTGGAGGAAAATTCCAGTTAGGGTTAGGGTTACGTCTCCATGAACACCTAGAGGAAAATGGACATCGCCAACAAACTCGGAGTGCGTGGGTATGGTTAGGAGTGCACTGACCTTTCAAGGCTGCCCTATCTATGTTTCCTGGTAAAATACATGGGAAAATCCCATTGCAGGAAAATTCCAGTTAGGGTTAGGGTTACGTCTCCATGAACTCCTATAGCAAAATAGACATCGCCAACAAACTCGGAGTGCTTGGGTATGGTTAGGAGTGAACTGACCTTTCTAGGCTGCCCTATTTATGTTTCCTGGTAAAATACATGGGAAAATCCCATTGCAGGAAAATTCCAGTTAGGGTTAGGGTTACGTCACCGTGAACTCCTAGAGCAAAATGGACATTTCCAACAAACTCGGAGTGCTTGGGTATGGTTTGGAGGGCACTGACTTTTCTAGGCTTCCCTATGTATGTTTCCTGGTAAAATACATGGGAAAATCCCATTGGAGGAAAATTCCACTTAGGGTTAGGGTTACGTCACCATGAACTCCTAGAGCAAAATGGACATCGCCAACAAACTCGGAGTGCTTGGGTATGGTTAGGAGGGCACTGACTTTTCTAGGCTGCCCTATGTATGTTTCCTGGTAAAATACATGGGAAAATCCCTTTGGAGGAAAATTCTTTCAGAATCCTGCTGGAAGGGACCTCGGAGGACTTCTAGTCCAGCCGCCTGCTGAAGCAGGAGACCCTAAGTGGAATTTTCCTCCAATGGGCCCTATTAATAAGGTGTTAATTCCGTTAATAAAGATAGAGAATACCGTCATTTTAAAATGCCATTAAAAAGGTTGTTGTTGTTGTTAATTGCGATGTCGTGTCTGACCCATCGCGACCCCATGGACAACGTTCCTCCAGGTCTTCCTGTCCTCTACCATCTTCTGGAGTCCATTTAAGTTCACACCTACTGCTTCAGTGACTCCATCCAACCACCTCATTCTCTGTCGTCCCCTTCTTCTATTGCCCTCAATCTGTCCCAGCATTAGGCGCTTCTCCAGTGAGTCCTTCCTTCTCATTAGGTGGCCAAAGTATTTGAGTTTCAACTTCAGGATCTGGCCTTCTAAAGAGCAGTCGGGGTTGACCTCTTCTAGGACTGACCGGTTTGAACGCCTTGCAGTCCCAGGGACTCGCAAGAGTCTTCTCCAGCACCATAGTCCAAAGGCCTCCATTCTTTGGCGCTCAGCCTTTCTTATGGTCCAACTTTCACAGCCATACACTGCAACTGGGCAAACCATGGCCTGGACTATACGCACTGTTGTTGGCAGGGTGATGTCTCTGCTTTTTAGTACGCTTTCTAGATTTGCCATAGCTTTCCTTCCCAGGAGCAAGCGTCTTTTAATTTCTTGGCTGCAGTCCCCATCTGAGGTGATCTTGGAGCCCAGAAAAATAAAATCTGTCACCACCTCCATTTCTTCCCCATCTATTTGCCAGGAATTGAGTGGGCCGGATGCCATGATTTTTGTTTTCTTAATGTTGAGTTTCAAGCCAACGTTTGCACTCTCCTTCTTCACCCGCATCAAGAGGCTCCTTAGTTCCTCTTCACTTTCTGCCCTTAGAGTGGTATCATCTGCATATCTTAGGTTGTTGATATTTCTCCCGGCAATCTTAATTCCAACTTTTGATTCATCTAGCCTGCCTTTCTCATGATGTGCTCTGCATATAAGTTAAATAGGCAGGGCGACAGTATACAGCCTTGCCGGACTCCTTTTCCAATTTTGAACCCATCAGTGGTTCCGTGTCCAGTTTTCACTGTTGCTTCTTCACCCGCATATAGGTTTCTCAAGAGACAAATAAGATGGTCTGGTATTCCCATCTCTTTAAGAACTTGCACAATCCACACAATGAAAGGCTTTAGCATAGTCAATGAAGCAGAAGTAGATGTTTTTCTGGAACTCCCTAGCTTTCTCCATGATCCAGTCGTATCGCGCTTCCCTGTGTTACACCTTAAGAGGTTGCTCCTAAAAGTGCACCCCGCTCACCCCCTTCAAGCAAACCCAGATGTTTTTATTCAAGAATAGTTTTGTTTGTCCTGCCCTTTTTCTTTAAGGAGTTCGTACGTATGTAGGTTTGTATTTAGGTTTGGTGTTTCTAAACTATATTTCTTAGAGATACCTATGTATTAATATAAGCGCCATATCAAATATCTATTTGAAATATTGTG
This sequence comes from Crotalus tigris, assembly GCF_016545835.1. Classification (NCBI taxonomy): domain Eukaryota; kingdom Metazoa; phylum Chordata; class Lepidosauria; order Squamata; family Viperidae; genus Crotalus; species Crotalus tigris. The sequence goes on from NW_024098816.1 coordinate 10,087, forward strand.
TATTTTTATTACGAAACGATCAATCTAAAAATAAATGTAGTTTATTTTGAAAAAGTATATAACCTATCGTTCCCTTATAGGTTTATCATTTAAAGGATGGATAAAAGGGATGAGACGTGCGAAGTTGCAACTAATGGCATTTATTAATTTGTTCGCCGTCCATCTAACTTTGTAGGCCTTCGTCTATTACTAAGGTGTTAATACCGTTAATAAAGATAGAGAATACGGTCATTTTAAAATGCCATTAAAAAGGTTTATTTCTTTGGGTGGCCGCAACACCCATTTTTGACCCCAGGAGGGCACAGTTTTCTGTCCCATAGCTTTGGCTTGGAGTCCATCCTAGGCCTTTTTAATGGCCTCCATCCTATAGCTAAGGCAGGGGTCGGCAACCTTGGCTCTTTGATGACTGGTGGACTTCAACTCCCAGAATTCCTGAGCCAGCCCTGCTAAGGGACGGAAAACTGGTCAAATCAGATACTGCGTCCAGAAAAATAAATAAACCTCTTTAAGATGATTATTCTTGATTATTAAAACCTTATTAATATGAATAAGCCACAATAGGCCTTAACTCGGTTTAAGATTGGAACCAGGATTTCTTCTGCGCCCGTGTGGCACCGACCGGGCCCCCCCCCCGTCGCCACGTTAATATTAATCATAAGGCGTTAAGAATAAAAATAGAGAAGAGTAAGCTTCAAATGCTATTCAAAAGTATTTATTTCTTTGGGCGGCAGCAGTACCCGTTTTTGACCACAGGAGGGCAGTGTTTCCCGTCCCATAGCGTTACCAGGGAGGCCGTCGTAGGCCACTTGCCCAGGATCGGGACACCGAGAAGCTAAGCCCCAAAGCGCAGAGCGTCAGCCAAAGGGTCGCCACTCTATGCTCCTCCGAAAGGGACGGGCCGCTTCCCTCGGCCTTCTGCGCGTGTCCGCCGGCTGGTTCTTGACGAGTAATCTGCGAGAGGCCCTCTCTGGACGGCGGGCTTCCTGTCCGTCGGTATCGGCCGTCCCCCAGGTGCTGCGGTAAAAGGACCTTTCCATCATGTCCGACTTCCGTTCCTTCGTTCTTAATCTTTCCCCCTACTTCCTTTCGGGTAGACCTCCTCAGCATGTCCGACTTCCTGTCCGCGCAAATTCGCCGTCCTCCAGGGTCGTTGAATTGCGACCTTCCCAATATGGCCGACGTCCGGTCCGTTCTTCTTAGTCGTCCTTCCACTTCCTTTTTTCGGGGACCTTCTGGGCAGGGCGGACTCCACGTCCGATCAACGAGGTAAGCCTTGAAAAACCCCATTCAAAAGGCTTATTTCCCTTGACGGCCGCAAGACCCGTCCCATAGCATTTACCATCGAGGCCACCTTAGGCCTTTTCCACGGCCTCAATGCCGCTATCGCTAAGGGAGGGAAAACAGTGCCCTCCCGTGGCCAAGCCG
>NW_024098817.1:0-28476 GCF_016545835.1 Crotalus tigris
CAGACTCCCCACATCATTTCCCCTAGAATGCTTAGGTGGTCTATTTTCTTGTCTGCATATGATTTTTCATTACTCCACAATCCTGGGAAAGAAATGGGCCATGCTGATGGCCTCAGTAGATTGCCTCTGCCAGTAGTAGAAGCTGACCCCACGCCAGCTGTCAACATTCTATCAATCCAAGCCTTGCCCGAGCTCCCTCTTAGTGCCAGGGATGTTACCGCTGAAACAGTTACAGATCACACACTTTCACGTGTCCGCTCCTGGGTCCTGTCCGGGTGGCCTGAGCACTGCCCTAGTCCTGAGTTTCAGAGTTTCTGGTCCAAAAGAAACGAACTGTCCCTTTCTCAGGGGTGTCTGCTTTGGGGAAACAGAGTTGTCATTCCCACCTCAATGAGGACTATGGTCTTAGAATCCCTCCACGAGGGTCATCCTGGCATTGTTCGTATGAAGGCTCTTGCGCGCAGCCACTTGTGGTGGCCTGGTTTAGATAAAGATATTGAGGCTAAGGTGCATCATGCCACCGTGTGCCAACGATCTCGGCCCAGAAATGCCCCGAAGCTCCTGTGCATAGATGGGAGCACACAGTCCCCATGTTCTAGGGTGCACATTGACTACGCTGGGCCCTTTCAGGGCCAGTTCTTCTTGGTCCTTGTTGACAGCCATTCAAAATGGCTTGAGGTTGTGCCTGTCTCATCCACCACCACTGCAAAGACTATTCAGGTACTGAGGGGGATTTTTGCTGCACACTGGCTGCCAGATGTCATTGTGTCCGACAACGGCCCTCAATTCACCTCCTCCGAATTCCAAGCTTTCTTACAGGCAAACCTGATTCGTCATGCCACATCTGCGCCTTTTCACCCGTCCACCAACGGTATGGCTGAACGCATGGTGCGCATCGCAAAGGACGCCTTTAAGAGACTCACCTACGGGGACTGGCATCACAGGTTGGCTGACTTTCTCCTTTCTTATCGCACCACACCGTCCACTTTCTACAGGGAGGAGTCCCTGAACTTCGTTGGGGGCGCCATACTTACTACTAGACTTGACCGGTTGCATCCGGACAGACTGCCTTCATCTACCTCACATCCTAGGGCACCTAGACAACTACTTGTGGGTGCCCCGGTTGGGGCTCGCAATTACGGGCCTGGTCATACCTGGGTCCCCGCTTCTGTGTCCAGGATCACAGGTCCTCTCTCCTACGAGGTTGCCCTGGACAACGGTCGTGTCCTGCGGCGGCACATCGACCAACTTCGCTCTAGGCGAGACTTTTCTGATGAGACTCCTGGGTCTTTTCCAGGGGGGGGAGGGGGACCCTTTGGAGCAAAGGGAAGGGCAAGAGCTACTGCCCACCTCCACTGAGGGAGCCACAAACGGCCCATCTCAGGGTTCTGCAATTGCTCCGAAAAGAAAGTCATGGAGCTTACCCACACAACAGGCACTCACGCCTACTCCAGCCAGGGATCACCCCGGGGGCATACTCACTTTCCACATACCTCACACAGCACTCCAGCAACGGAGGATACCCGGGGGGCTCCCCCCAACAAATCATCTCCCGCAAGAGAGCTGTGCACACAATTCCCAAGGTTGGCCTGACCTTACCCCAAATCCTACAGGGGGTCAAACATACACAGAGCTAGTCGAGGAACCAAGTCCCGACTACAACCACCCTAGCACAAATCAGGGAACACCTGAGTTTTGGGAAAGTACAGAAACCCACACGAGCCCGAACACAGAATGGGGTTCAGGGAATGGACAGCCTCCTGACAGGTCTTGGACTGACCTAGGAGGTTCTACAGAGACGCCCAGCAGCGGCTATCACTTCAAGGGGCCTGAGGGTCTACCGCTAGGTAGGTCAACCAGGTCACAAAGTAACAGAAGCCCTGGCCTGACGAGCCCGGTGGGCAAGCAAGCAGGCCAGGCATCGGGGCACAGTCCTTTGAAGACACCAGGGCACAATAGAGAGAACAGGCTCACGCCTCCCTCCAGTCAGGGGACTTATGCCAGTAACCCAGAGCTAAGAAGGTCACAGAGAGCAAAGAAATCTCCTAAGTATCTAGAAGATTACATAACATTGCTGTCAAGGCAAAAGCCAGTAATCAGTGGGAGCACTGGGGAGCAAAATGTCATATAAAATAAATGTTGTATGTTGGTAGTAGTTTTAGCCCGGGGGAAAGGGGTGTTATGTCCCGAGCCTTTGCAAACGGCTCGTGCGTTTGCAGGCAGTCCCGGGCAGGTGCAAAGCTGCCCGGGACCAGACAGGCTGTCGCCAGCGCCGTGCGCATGCGCGGGTGCTGGCGCGGGAAAAGTAACCCATTTACCCGGGAGTTGCCTATATAAGAGGCTGCGAGGCGTTTGGGCGAGGCTGAAGCCATCTTCCTGTAAGCTGAACGCTGAATAAATGAAACTGAGAACTCCAGCTGCTTCTCGTGTCTGTTTTCCCGCCACGGACTCAACAATTCCTAAATTATGGGGAAAGATAGAAGAGTATGGAGAAATGGCAGGATTAAAAATAAATAAAGAAAAAACTAAAGTAATAGTTAAGAACCTCACAGATAAACAAAAAAGGCAAATACTAGAGAAAATAGAGGTACAAATAGTGAAAAAAGTTAAATATTTAGGTATTCATCTTTCGGCTAAGTGTTCATCAATAAAAGAAGACAATTATACAAAATTATTGAAGCAAATAAAGCTAGACTTGGAAAGATGGAAAAATCTACAGCTGTCAATATTAGGAAGAATTGCTACAGTAAAAATGAATGTGTTGCCGAAGATTTTATTTCTATTTCAAACGATTCTGATAAAACTTGAGAGAAAATTCTTTCAAGATTTAAATTCATTAATTTTGAATTTTATTTGGCAGGGGAAAAAAGCTAGAATTAAGATGAAAACATTACAGGATGCTAAGGAAAATGGAGGTTTTGGGTTGCTGGAATGGACGTTGTATTACCAAGCATCTGTGTTAACATAGGTGAAAGAGTGGATAACACTTAGAAATAAAAGATTGTTGTATCTAGAGGGACATGATTTACAATTGGGGTGGCACGCTTTCTTATGGTACAGGAAAAACAGAGTTCATAAGTACTTTCAAAATCATTTTATAAGAAATGCCTTGTCAACAGTATGGGAAAAAATTAAAGCTAAAATATATTTAAAAATTCCAGGGTGGTTATCAACGATGGAGGCATTTATACATCCGAACTTGGTAGACTTTGAAAAAATATGGACCTATAAAGATATTCCAAATATTGATGGGAAATTAAAATCTAAACAAGAACTGGAAAATCAGGGAATTAACTTGTCCTGGTGGGTACATTTACAGATACAAAGTAGATATGAAAAAGATGTAAAAATGTATGGATTTTATAAGGATCAAACTGTGTTTGATAAGATTTTGTTAACCTCAGATGAGAAATTAATTAAGAAAATGTATAACTTTATGTTAATTTTGGATATTGAAAGTGAACAAGTGAAAGAAACAATGACAAGATGGGCAAAAAAATTTGGCTATAATATAGAATTAGAAAAATGGCAAATGTTATGGGAGAGAAACTACAAATTAACAATATCAACTTCATATAAAAAATCTGTATAAAATGTTTTATAGATGGCACTTGCCGCCAGCAAGATTAGCAAAAATGTTTTAAAATATGTCAGATAGATATTAGAAATGTAAACATAACATAGGCACGTACTATCACATTTGGTGGACATGTGGTAAGGCAAAGGTCTATTGGAGAAAGATACATTTGTAATTAGAAAAAATATTGGGCGAACAAGTGGATTTTAAACCTGAACTTTTTTTATTAGGTATTATGCCTGAAAAGACTAATAAGCAGAAACTATATTTAATCTTACACATCACCACAGCAGCGAGAATAATTTTTGCACAATACTGGAAGAATGAAGGATTGCCATCAGAAGAAGAAATAATCAGGAAAATATTGGAATGTGCAGAGATGGACAGATTAACCATGAGGTTGAAAGATAAAGAAGATACAGACTATTATCAAATTTGGGACTTATTTTATTGTTGGCTAGAGGAAAGAATGAAGGATTAGGAATTGAACATGTATTAGCATAGCAAACCCCAGACAACTTGTTGATTGGAAAAATTAACATATGTTTATGAAAAAAAACCCAATAAAATCTTTATATATATATAAAAAAGCTGTGAAAATATTGAAAAATAATAAGACTGCATGCATAAGATGATGCAACTAAAGAATTAAAATGTGGATGTGGTTTGCTTAGGGAATAGCTGGGTATCTTCTTTAATATATGCCCTATAATAAGCCATGCTTGATTAGTGGAAGTGTGCCTTTCCTGTTTATTAATACACAAGAAAAAAATTTCAACACTGAATTCAAAAACCACAGGGATGATGTTAGCTGATTAAGAATGTCTTGAAGTTTGGCAGAATCCTAACTGAAAGGGAAAAGAGAAAATTTGAGAAGTGCAGTGTGCGAGGTCTGTCCAGACCACTTTCCTGTCTTCTGCAGGTCCTTGAAAGAGGTATGTATGTGAGAATGAGAGTTTTCTGTGCTTTGACTGATTTAGAGAAAATCTGTATACTAATGAAGCTTGAATTATTGAATATTTTGTGAGAGGTTTGGGGGTGGAATGGTAAAGCATGTATGAAAATAATGGGAATGCTTAAGGGATGCTTCATTAAGCAGAGAATGAGACAATGATAAATGATATCCCTTTATGGATAAATGTACAAGGAAAGCTTGTAGTAAATGCCATTCACTCCTCACACCTGCTTCAAAAAGTAGAAACACAGATTCTACTCATGGATATTACTGGCACAATATTTGAATCGTATAGACAATGTAATATAAAACAGAAGAGGAAGAAATGCAATCAAGCCAGATAAAATACTTCTTGGTCTAGTACAGTGTTTCTCAACCTTGACAATTTTAAGGCATGTGGACTTCAACTCCCAGAATTCCACAGCCAGAAATGCTGGCTGTGGAATTCTGGGAGTTGAAGTCCACATGCCTTAAAATTATCGAAGTTGAGAAACACTGATCTAGTTTGTGAAGAGAATCAAATTATTGGTGTCAATTATATCAGTGGCCCCCAACCTTTTGGGCACGAGGGACTGGTTCTATGGACATAGGTTTTTCCATGGATTGGAGGGGGTATAGTTTCATGTGCTGGCTGGGGCCCAAGTGTTGGGGATCCCTGAGTTATATGGATGAAATTTAGAAAGTGAAAGTTAAATAAAAAGGCAGCCTGGAAAAAATTGGCCAGATGGATATGCAGTCCAAATTGAAAGAATAGATTTGGTACATTTCATTTATGTAAAAGAGAACTGAGGATCTCTGGGAGTAAATAAGAATCAGTATTAAAACTGAAATGGAAAAAAATATTTCCAAGTGTTCATAGAGAAAAAGATCCAAGTGGTTTTCAGAACCTGGAAATATGACAGTTAAAAAAAGATGGAGGTTGAAAGTTCTGGTCAACAAATACATATGTAGCTTTTTCAAAACGAAGCAAAAAAAGACAAAGAAACATATTTGTTATGTCCCGAGCCTTTGCAAACGGCTCGGGCGTTTGCAGGCAGTCCCGGGCAGGTGCAAAGCTGCCCGGGACCAGACAGGCTGTCGCCGGCGCCGTGCACATGCACGGGTGCTGGCGCGGGAAAAGTAACCCATTTACCCGGGAGTTGCTCTATTATGGGATAGTGCATGTCAATGGCGTTTGGGTGCGAGGCTGAATCCATCTTCATGTAAAGCTGAACGCTGATACATGATAACTGAATAACCTCCAGCTGTCTTCTCTGTCTGTTTTCCCGCCGACGGACCCCATCAACACTGTCCGACGTAAGTGGGGATGCCGTTCACTACCGAAAGGAAGAAGTGTAAGCTTAGTCACCCAAGGGAGTCCCTTAGCGTCGTAAGAGGGAACGGCTTCGACTCTGCAGCTGCCCGCCAATTCCGGTGCTCAATATTCAGTGGGTAGCTGGCTGATATACCCGTCTCCTGAGACACGAATTGCGAAAATCGGAACAGGCGTTTCGGATTTCGAAGAGGCGTCTCACTATCCAGAGCGGTGGGAGTCCTACGTATCCAGAATGGAGAACTACTTCAAGGCAAACCAAGTGAGGGAAGATAGCTTGAAGGCGGCCACCCTGCTTTGCGTTTGTGGCCAAGACGCCTTCGAAATCGCAAAAACCTTGCAGCACCTGTCCCAGTAGAGTCTGTAAGCTACGCAGACCTGAAGAAGCTGCTGAAGGAGCACGTCAACCCCAGGGTGTCCGTTATCTCATGGCGCCACACCTTCGAACAAAGAGATCAACGGTCCGGTGAGTCAGCCAAGGAATACATCGCCGCGTTACGGAAGGCCGCCAAGCCCTGCGAATTCAAGGACCTCGAGGAACGACTGAGGGACCGATTCGTGTGCGGGTTAAGGCATCGCTAGCTACAACAGAGACTTTTCGCAAAGGAAGAATTATCCTTCAAGACGCCTTATGAGTCACCGGCAGAGAACAGCAGGCGTCGCCCAGTTCAAACATGCGTCCCGTGATCGAAACATGCAGAGGTGTGCGTCCGTTGCACCAGAAGACAGTGCCTAGATTCTAAACTCCGAGAGGAATCATGAACCGTGAAGTCGACCGTCTACACCCCGCGAAGGGAGAAAATCAGAAGGAAAGCTCTTCAGCTCCGCTCAAGTGCATCGGCTGTGGAGGTCGCCACCGGAGAACCGACTGCAAGTTCCGCTCCGCTACCTGCCGGGCATGCGGCAAACAAGGGCATATTGCAGCTGTGTGTCTGAGCCGACGAAAGGCACAACCCCAAGAAGAACGCCTGAAAGGTACCAGATTCCCCAGCCAGAATAGGGTAGGGTTTTGCGCTTCGCGAAGAAGCATCTGTAGAACAGGCACACACAAGCCCATGAATAAAAAGCTGTCACTCAACGTGAATCTACAAGGGGTTCCATTATCTATGGAACTAGACACAGGTCTGTCTGCCCTGTCCATCATTTCATTGCATACATTTAGGAAGATTTGTTCCAGAGATGGGTCTAAGGCAAGTTAGGCCTTCTGATATTGTATTAACAGATTTTCAGAACTCAAGAGTGTGTGTTAAGGGGGAGGCCACCCTTAACGTGCAATACAAGAGTTTTGAAGGTCCACTAGACTTATTAGTAGTAGGGGGTGAACGAACGAGTCTCATAGGACTCGATTGGTTTGAGGCCCTGGGGATACACGTCACAGGACTCAATAGCTTACAAACACTCGACCTACAGGAAGTCTGCAAAGAATTTGCAGATGTTTTCAGCCCCCAGCTGGGCACATTCAAAGGACCACCTGTGTCCTTAAAGCTAGACCCCACTGTCACTCCCATTAGGATTAAAGCAAGAAGGGTCCCTTTTGCTTTAAAAAGTAAGATTGCCTCTGCCAGTAGTAGAAGCTGACCCCGCGCCAGCTGTCAACATTCTATCAATCCAAGCCTTGCCCGAGCTCCCTCTTAGTGCCAGGGATGTTACCGCTGAAACAGGTACAGATCACACACTTTCACGTGTCCGCTCCTGGGTCCTGTCCGGGTGGCCTGAGCACTGCCCTAGTCCTGAGTTTCAGAGTTTCTGGTCCAAAAGAAACGAACTGTCCCTTTCTCAGGGTTGTCTGCTTTGGGGAAACAGAGTTGTCATTCCCACCTCAATGAGGACTAGGGTCTTAGAATCCCTCCACGAGGGTCATCCTGGCATTGTTCCTATGAAGGCTCTTGCACGCAGCCACTTGTGGTGGCCTGCTTTAGATAAAGATATTGAGGCTAAGGTACACGCATGCCACATGTGCCAACGATCTCGCCCAGAGATGCCCCAAGCTCCTGTGCATAAATGGGAGGAAACACAGTCCCCATGGTCTAGGGTGCACATTGACTACGCTGGGCCCTTTCAGGGCCAGTTCTTCTTGGTCCTTGTTGACATCCATTCAAAATGGCTTGAGGTTGTACCTGTCTCATCCACCACCACTGCAAAGACTATTCAGGTACTGAGGGGGATTTTTGCTGCACACGGGCTGCCAGATGTCATTGTGTCCGACAACGGCCCTCAATTCACCTCCTCCGAATTCCAAGCTTTCTTACAGGCAAACCTGATTCGTCATGCCATGTCTGCGCCTTTTCACCCGTCCACCAACGGTAATGGCTGAACGCATGGTGCGCATCGCAAAGGACGCCTTGAAGAGACTCACCTACGGGGACTGGCATCACAGGTTGGCTGACTTTCTCCTTTCTTATCGCACCACACCATCCACTTCTACAGGGAGAAGTCCAGCTGAACTTCGTTGGGGCGCCAACTTACTACTAGACTTGACCGGTTGCATCCGGACAGACTGCCTTCATCTACCTCACATCCTAGGGCACCTAGACAACTACTTGTGGGTGCCCCGGTTTGGGCTCGCAATTACGGGCCTGGTCATACATGGGTCCCCGCTTCTGTGTCCAGGATCACAGGTCCTCTCTCCTACGAGGTTGCCCTGGACAACGGTCGTGTCCTGCGTCGGCACATCGACCAACTTCGCTCTAGGCGAGACTTTTCTGATGAGACTCCTGGGTCTTTTCCAGGGGGGGAGGGGGACCCTTTGGAGCAAAGGGAAGGGCAAGAGCTACTGCCCATCTCCACTGAGGGAGCCACAAACGGCTCGTCCCAAGGTTCTGCAATTGCTCCGAAAAGAAAGTCATGGAGCTTACCCACACAACAGGCACTCACGCCTACTCCAGCCAGGGAGTCACCCCGGGGCATACTCACTTTCCACACACATCACACAGCACTCCAGCAACGGAGGATACCCGGGGCATCCCAACAAATCATTCCCCGCAAGAGAGCTGGCACACAATTCCCAAGGTTGGCCTGACCTTACCCCAAATCCTACAGGGGGTCAAACATACACAGAGTTAGTCGAGGAACCAAGTCCCGACTACAACAACCCTAGCACAAATCAGGGAACACCTGAGTTTTGGGAAAGTACAGAAACCCACACGAGCCCGAACACAGAATGGGGTTCAGGGAATGGACAGCCTCCTGACAGGTCTTGGACTGACCTAGGAGGTTCTACAGAGACGCCCAGCAGTGGCTATCACTTCAAGGGGCCTGAGGGTCTACAGCTAGGTAGGTCAACCAGGTCACAAAGTAACAGAAGCCCTGGCCTGACGAGCCCGGTGGGCAAGCAAGCAGGCCAGGCATCGGGGCACAGTCCTTGGAAGACACCAGGGCACAATAGAGAGAACAGGCTCACGCCTCCCTCCAGTCAGGGGACTTATGCCAGTAACCCAGAGCTAAGAAGGTCACAGAGAGCAAAGAAATCTCCTAAGTATCTAGAAGATTACATAACATTGCTGGCAAGGCAAAAGCCAGTAATCAGTGGGAGCACTGGGGAGCAAAATGTCATATAAAATAAATGTTGTATGTTGGTAGTAGTTTTAGCCCGGGGGAAAGGGGTGTTATGTCCCGAGCCTTTGCAAACGGCTCGGGCGTTTGCAGGCAGTCCCGGGCAGATGCAAAGCTGCCCGGGACCAGACAGGCTGTCGCCAGCGCCGTGCGCATGCGCGGGTGCTGGCGCGGGAAAAGTAACCCATTTACCCGGGAGTTGCCTATATAAGAGGCTGCGAGGCGTTTGGGCGAGGCTGAAGCCATCTTCCTGTAAGCTGAACGCTGAATAAATGAAACTGAGAACTCCAGCTGCTTCTCGTGTCTGTTTTCCCGCCACGGACTCAACAATATTTCTATTGAAGATGTCAAGGTACTGTATAGAAGAAAATAACAAGAAAAAAAAGAAAACAAGAGATGTTTTTAAGAAGATAGAGAAGTCATAGAAGTCACAGCTATGGTAGGAATATTGAAGGGTAACCGTGAAAGAAAGCTAACTAACTAAATTATGTGAAAGGAAGATGGAAAGAGTTTGCTGAAAGCTCTTTACAAAGAAGATTATAACATAATAAACATTGTAAAATCACCTACTGTATATACTTAAGGAGAAACTCCACTGTAAAGTGAAATTTGAGAAGCATTCAACAGTTGTCAAATGCATCAGGATACCTAAAGTGAAGAGGGGGGAAAAAGACAATTTGCAAATTCTATCACAATGATTCTCAACTTGGGATGCTTAGGATGTTGCAAAGAAGAACAAAACCATACATGGAGAGAGAAATTTTAAATGAACAGACAGATTTTGAGCTGAGAGAAGAGAACTTGAAGGACTATAGCAAAGGAAAGAAATGTCTTCCTGTCTGTTTCACCATACCCCTTTTTTACCTGTCCCAGACTTCTCAAACTGTACATTCACAAATTCCAAAGAAAGATACTGGAGGAGGCAGCATCGAAGGGAATTGAAATATAATTCTCTGCAATATTCTGTAAAGAAATAAACTCAGTGGTGGGATTCAGCTGCTTCGCACCACTTCCACAGAATTGGTAGCTAATTTTTTGTTGCCCAGGCCCAGAATGAACTTCTGGAAGCGACATCCACATAGAGAACTGATTGTTCACATATTTGAATCCCACCACTGAATAAACTGTACATTACTGTACACTGCCCAAAGTCCGTCTGTGAGTGAGGTGGCTAGTTCCAAAATGTGATAATAAACAAATGAATAAATAAATAAAATGACTGCGTTTGCTATGTTAAGGATAGATCAGAAATCCGTTCCCAAGAATCTTGCCTTTGACACATTGCCTGTGAAATCAGAGCAGGTAGGAGGCCTGTCACAAAGAGAGCCTGAGAGGTGATGAATGGCATTCTTACTTCAATCCTGCCCTGCTAATCTGTCACTGGTATGGCCTGTGAAAATGTCTATATTTACAAGATCACTTCAGATCTCAGGATTATGTTGATTTCAGTAAAACAAGCCTAGAAGTACACAAAGCTTGCAGGCTGGGACACTGGATAAGCCTGATCACATGGCTGTAAGATGAAAGTTTTGGCAGAGACCCAGCTGCATTGTATTAATATCCTTGTGATGTTGGGGCTGGCTTGGGTTTTGTTGTTATGCATTTAATCTACTATTAGCTGCCCAGAGCAACAGAAGCTGCCAAATAAATTGTTTAAGTAATGGAAATAAATTAATTTACAGTATTTGGTACTAGAGCAATCCTAACGATTTCCATTGAGCTTCGTGTGTGTTTGGTTCATAGCAAAATCTGTAAGTACAGCTTTTATCATGTTCATTTCAGCCAAAAATTTAATCTGATCCTACCTAGATTGACCTGGATTCAAATTGATGAAGCTGAATTTAAAGTAAATCAATTTATGATTGCAATGTAACTTTATACCTTTCAACATACACTAACCATCATCTTTTAGTAATGTTTAGGGTTTTTTAAAACTGTACACAGCCTTCTTTTCTGAATATTGAAAGGAGGCCACATCCCTTACGGCAAGTGATTTACATTGCAAACTCCACATACACACATACATACACACTTTTACTTTCAAGTCTCTCAATCTATTTGCATAATTGGGGCTTCTGCAGAGAGTGAAAGCTAAAAAAAAAATGTTTATATGTACTTCTAAGCAGTTCTTCTGAATCTCCATACAACTGACATTCTGGAAGATTTCAATGCAGCTGACATGAAAATCATTTCTCTTTACAAGCCGGGAATTAAGCTCCAAAGGAGGCTTGACGCTGCTAAATTAATCCCCAAAGTGCCAGAGAAGGAGCTGAAAATTTCAGCCTAAATATCAGCCAAAAGAAGTGTTATAAATTATGTTTGATGTGTTGATCCTAGGAGGTAGAGGGAAAAGGCCATAAATGCATTTCATGTGAATATATTGAGATATAAAATACCTCCATTTTATGCCAGTAACCAATAACCCCAAAGCAGGGCAGCCCAAATCAATGAGCTAGTAGTGTTCGGAAACAGAGGCTTTATTCTCTGTCATCAATCAAGTTGCTTCACATATTTTCTATCCCAGCTGCATACGTAAGCTCCACAGCCACAGGAGGGGGTTCCTTTTGAGTTTTGTACTTTGATCTGAGAACTTGAGGTCATCAGGGTCCATAACATTCATCTGACCTTCAAAGGAAGTGTCTTATAACCCCTTCATTAGCCATGGTCCCCCCCCCCGCCACCCCCTGCAATTAAAAAATGTGACAAGATCAGGACAAATAAAAAATAAATGTCAGTCTTCCTGATGAAGCATCATTATGCAAAACAGCTAGACTCCATTCAGACCAAAGATCCTTGTTCTGCTCTGATAACTTTACAATTATTAAATTGATAGCAAATGAATAAAAAGTCATTTGCTTTGACGAAAATATTCATAAAAAGCAAGTGATATAACTCCTAATCATATTTTCTGAAGGAACACAATTCTCCCTGCAACACTGGAAAAATTGTTCCAGATACAAAGAGAGTTCTTCTCTGAGGAGGATGGGTGGTTCAGAAACATGAAAAATAAAATAAAAATGCCAGAGCAACTTTTGTTGTAAGTTAAAGCTTATTAGAAGGACAGATTAAAGCAGGGGTGTCAAACTCGCCGCGTCTTGTGACGTGTCGCTACGTATTGTGACTTTTTTTCCCTTGCCAGAGCTGGGGTGGGTGTGGCTTCTGCATGACTCATCCAGCCCAGGGGCCAGCAGTTTGACACCCCTGGATTAAAAGGACAGCTACTGGTATATTTGCATTCAAGTGGAATTCTATTTCAGACGTTCCAGCTAAATGCATAGAGGTCAGCAATAGGGCAACCCTGGAATCCGTTCTCTATCCATTTCAAGCCCTTTCCTGAAGCAAAGTTATTATCCTGAACTTATTTATACTCCATTCTTTATCCACAGAGCACAGGATGATAGGGTTGGTTCACGGTGGCCAAGGTAGGGACAAGAGGGAAGAATTGACAAAATGGATGTGACAATACTGTGTCAAATGTAGCTGCATCAGATAGCAGGAAGCAGGAGGTATTTATATGAAGTCATTTCATGTGTGTCATCATTGTGATTTGCTATGGACAGGGTTGCTTTGTTTCTCTCTCCAAAATTACTATACTAAAAGCCCAGAGAAACAAATTGGTCAGAAAGCCAGTGCTTGGACTAACAAATGTTGATTATTGGCACTTGGACTTTTCTGAATGCTACTTTCCTCAGCAATAGGCCTCCAATGACTTTCCACAAAACCGGCTCAATATTATGATTAGGCTACCCCACTCCCAGTCAAACTGCAAGGTCAGGACATGACAAAAGACAGATTCCATTTTACAGCCTGGGAAGAACAGATATTAAGAATAATGAGAGAATCTGAACTGTCACTTGAAGGTTTCTTTGTGTATTTTAATTAAGCTGAGGGCCTTGTGTGACCTGTTGGGCAGGGACAGGCCTCCGAAGTTAGCAAAGTGTTCAAGAGGTTTTCAGCTGCAACCTAGGTACCCCTTCAAACCAGAACTCAGGCCATTTCTGGAGAGCCAGTCTCTCAATCACCCCCAACCTTTCTGATTCCGTGATTAAAATCTAGTTGATAATTGAGCTAGTTATTCTATTTCTACATAGGTAACTCTGGGCATCTTACATTATTTAAAATATTGTAAAAACATGACTGCCTGAACCAACAATAGCAACAGTCAAAAATATTTGACAGGCACCCCGCAAAACCCTCATCCCAGTCAGGCGAGCATATTTGTGATCTTTCTTTTCCAACATTCTTTCATGCTTATAGGTTTTCTCAGCCATTAGCTGGACTGTCCAAGGCCAGACTTCAGGCTGGCTTGGCTCATCATGCAGTACTCTGTTGTGATCAGTTCACAGTCCATTTCAAATTTGCTTGCATTTACAGCATTTCAAATTAGTTACCTCTCAGATCCTGTTGATATAGAGGCACCATCTGGCACAATTTATGGGAGCACTGATGATGTTATCTAGTCAGGTAATGTAATGTCTGCAAGCAAACAACCAAGCTCAGGGAGGCGCACCAAGGACTCCACAATTTATGGGATCACTTTCAGTTATCTCAGCTTGATGAATTGGATGAAATGTTTTATGCGTGTTCGCTTTGCTCTAGAGCACGGGTGTCAAACTCTTGATGTCAGGTGACATGTCTTTACTTTTTTCCCATTGCCAGAAATGGGGTGGGTGCAGTTTTGGCGTGACGCATCCAGCCCACGGGCCAGCAGTTTAACACCCCTGCTCTAGAGCCTTGCCTATTCTTACCGATGGGATCCAGGATGGGGCTCTGCTGGATTACTGCATTAGAATTAGTAGAAGCAAAACAAGATCAGATAGGGGGAAGTTTTTTTTCAACCTAAATTTCAAGGTATACTCTTTCTGATCAAGAAGTGAGGTGAGTGAAACAAGAGTGAGGTGTACACATACGAACTATATAAAACATTATTAGCCTGACATGCTAAAAATGTTGCAAAGCCAGATTGCCAGCTCTTGACCAAATCGGGGATACATTGATTTTGGCACACGCTCGGCAAATAGGTCCTACCCAAACCTCTCCCTTTTCCATTAAAAAGAAAAATGTGAGTGTGCCTTTGGAGAGCAGCCAGAATTTGGACACTAAGATTAGGCAACACTGCTTTCCTGACTGTCATTTAATGTTATTATTTTATAATGTTTTACAGTATAATCAGGGAAGCCTGGGAAAGAGTATATCCTAATTATCCATTTGCCTCATGATTAGCTAAAAAAATGTATAAGATCATTGTTTCTTTAGAAGGTACATTGTGGGTAAGTTTTTTTCATATCTCTTGACTCTATATAATCTTGGTCATTGTATGTTTTTTTAATGCAATCTGGAATCTCAATACCTCAGAATTGTTATTAACTAAGAACAAATCAGCATTATCTTGTGGCCCAACAGAAATTTATGTTTTCCTTTATACAGAGATTCTTGTAAGTTGTTGTTTTATCTTCTCCATTGTTAATATTCTGCAGATAAGTACTTTGAGTTAAAAAGTTTTATTCATTTTATACCTTGTAAGATTGATCTTGTCACGAGCCTCAAAAATATAGGATGCAATAGAAATTGTTTTATTTATTTATTTAGAAAATTTATGCAGCTGTCCAATTCTCTCATGGTGACCTTGGTCAGCTTGCCAAGATAAATTACTACATGCTATCATCATTTTTCCCTTTTATTTGCCAAGTACAGTGGAAAAGTTCTAAGAGTCCTCTCTTATATGCCAAGATTAGAGTTGCTACTAATTTACAACAGCAAAGTAGGAAGGTATTAAGAATCAAAATGCTTTTGGGCAGGCATTTCAACAACAAAACCGCAATGGGGAAAAAGTTATGATACGTCACGTGACGTCATGTGACGTCATGAGTTTGACATGCTTGCTTTTGGGAGATGAAGCTTGAGAACTCCACTTCTTCCTATGAGCTCAACCAGGCCATTGCAAATAATTATAACAATTAACTGCAACAAATGTCAACAGTTAAGTGATCATGGATACAAATACTTTCCTTTATCTTGATCTAAAAAGAGAGGTTTTCATTTCAAAACAAGAAGCCTTTTAGTTGAATGATTAGCTGACTGTGTTCAGCAGATCAGTGGTTCAAATCTCACCGGCTCAAGGTTGACTCAGCCTTCCATCCTTCCGGGGTAGGTAAAATGAGGACCCAGATTGTTGGGGGCAATGTAAATATATATATACATTGCTTACTGGTGTACACCGCTTAGAGAGTGCTTGCACTTAAAGCGGTATATAAGTCTCATAAATAAATAAGATTAATTATCTTGCCTTTATAAGCATTTAATATATATCAAAGTGGTTCTCCAATCTGATCTTCTAGCATTACAGTTGTTGACATATGGCAGGAACAACTGCAGAAATGACCGAAAACATTTACACACAATTAACAAATTTGATCACATAAATGTATGTAGCCTTGTATTTTAAAGTAGACAGCATTAAAATGCAGAAATCAATTTCTACATTCTATACATTATTTAACAAAATATATTGTGACATAAGCAAAGAATGCTACTGGTAGTTGAAGCAATCAATTGTAAATATTTAAAACAATTGTTCCAGTTCCTATAGCAAATTTCAGCCTGATCTTCTTCAGTGGCATAAATGTGAACAGTGGCAAATCAGTAGGTCCTGCAATTTCATGAGAAGGGAGAGAGGAGGAGGAGGAGGAGGAGAATTACATTCTTCCCTATGAAATCAAGTCAGACTACATGGAGTATCTCTTTATCTTATAGCAGTGTTTCCCAAACTTGACAATTTTAAGGCATGAGGACTTCAACTCCCAGAATTCCACAGCCAGCAACGCTGGCTGTGGAATTCTGGGAGTTGAAGTCCACATGCCTTAAAATTGTCAAGTTTGGGAAACACTGTCTTACAGCAACAGATCTGTTTCTGAGAATATAAATCAAACTGACATTATACGGTTCTGGGTATATATTCAATGGTGGAATTCAGCCAGTTTGCACCTGTTCAGCAGAACTGGTAGCTAATTTTTTGTTGCTCAGGCCCAGAATGGACTTCCGGAAGCGGCATCCACACAGAGAACCGGTTGTTCACATATTGGAATCCCACCAATGTATATATTTCAATATTTCTAAAGAAAGATAAAGTCTTGTATACTTGTTATACTTTCAAAACCAGGATACATACTGGCTTAGTTACAACTCCATGATTTAGAGACAGGAAACAACTTTGTATCACATTTTAATTAAGATGCAAAGTACAACATAATTACCCCTTTTTTGTATTTCTTTACATTTGATAATGTGTATGTGTACACACATGTGAATGAGGGAAGAGAGCGTTCAAAGGAAATAACAAAGTCTTGATCACTTGGTAACTTCATGGGTATATTCATGTTGTTCTCTTTGCAACAATATGGAAGGGATTGCCGTTGCCTTATTATAGATGAAACTGCTTGTAGAAAGAATAGGAATATTATTTCACAATAAATTAAACCCATCTATTTGTATCTAGCTGCCTTTGTGAATAATTCAGGAACTTCAACAGGTCCAAAGTATAGCAAGATTGTCAACTTGGAGTGGGATAGTAGAGATAGGATAGATATTACATCTTCTCGCTTGTGTTTCCAGTGAGTTCCATTATGTTTCCATATGTTATTTTCAAAGTTTAAAATATATCTCACAACCTAGTTTTATTTCCCACACATATTACCCTTAGATTGCCTTGGAATTCTTTTCCAGGTACTTATGCACAATGAAGTGTTGCTGGGTATTAGGAGAAATTAGCCCTTCTAGGTAAAGAAGGACTGGGGTAACATGATAACCGTGTTCCAATTCCTAAGGGGCTACAACAAAGAAGAGGGTGTCATGAATGTTTGGCAACCAAGGCTTTTCAGCTTTTAGAAAATAGCTGTACAGCCTGAAAACAAATTGGATGGTTTGGGGGTTCTAACAGTGTATATGGGTTCCCTCAATGATATTATAACTGTGGCTGCTGCTCTGTTTTTGTCTGTTGAATGATTGGATGGTTTTTGTTATTCCTTGCCTTGATTACTATTTATGTTACTTGGGCCCAGAAATTCTGGAGTAGAGAGATATACAAATATTTGTAAAAGCAAGCCTGCTGGTTTCTCTCGAGATAGGAAACATTCTGTTTTTCCTTCTTTGAAGTGTAATTGAAAGGCTGAATTTTTATAATTTTCAGTATAAAGGCTGCTCTTTCAAAATACTTTTCATCCATCAGTGGCAGCATAACTAGCATTTAATAAAAAAGTTCAGTGAACAGCTGGCCTGAGCCTTAGTTCCAGAAACAAAATTGATAGAACCCTAGACTAAATGGATCTTGGTTAAATCAAGGAGCTGTTACAGTTTGCTCTTTTAGTATGTAGCAAGAGAACAATTGCTGCAAACGAAGGAATCAGAAGAAAACTAAGTGAATTAAGTGAGGAGGCTGGCTAAATTTAGAAATGTTAGCTAATTATTCTAAGATTCAGCTGGTAGCTCTGACACTCTAGTTGCTAAGAAAAAAACAAGCGCCTTTGGCTTTCTCACCTTTCCTAGGCAAGTGTCACATTGACTGTTCTATTTCAAAAGTAAAAACTGCTTCTCTTGAGTGTGTTCAGGAAGGCTTGCAAATGGCAAAAATATACAATGGCTTCCCACCACACAACTGCTCCTATAGAAATGGGTGTGCAATGTATGCCAGGGAATGGCTATACAAAATCAGGGGTGAAGTTGACTCTGATATCCTTTGCTATTTACCACTTCTTTGTCTTCTTTCATAATTATATGCCTTCTTACCAACCCAAAGCTTAATTTGGCATCTGTAATGGCCCCTCCCCCACACCATAAGCTGATCCTTAGAACAACCCTTTGAGGTAGGAGAGAAATGATCTTCAAGAGAGGATCTGAAATTGGATATGAAAATCCTGATGAGGGGATTTCTAACCCTGGCTTATTTTAAAAGGATGAATGTTGATGACGCCTTTGCCGTATGTGTGGACTGTGAAACAGTCTTTTTGTCTAGATGTTTTCTTCTCATTATATAAATGTTAGTTCCCAGTAACTAGATATGAATTACTTCCTAGCATCCACTGTATGCAGTTTATTTCCTCTACATTAAAGAAGGAGGATGAAAGAGCATGTCAGTGCTAAAAGGGTTTGAAGTCCACTATTTTCATGTTTTATTCTCTGTGATCATCAGCCCATATTTTAAAATTCTAGCCGTTACACAAGAGATTAACACGTTGGGTATGAGTTTCATTAGAGTCCAAAATTTTAGCATTAGGACTGAATTTTATTGTTTTTGTTTTCCAATAGACTCTGGAACACCAAAGAGGCAGAAAAACCATTGTAAGAGGGAATAGGATTGTTACCCCCCCCCCCAAAAAAAAAATTCCTTTGTCTAGGGAAGGGAGAAAATATGAGAAAGAGACTCAAAGTAAGTCTGCTTCAATTACACTAGATATAAGTTGATCTGTAGAACTGCTTAAGATAGGCTTTCAAGATTTTGTTACTTGCCCTATTAGCTATAAGGATCTATCCAGAAATCCAAGTTGATCTTCTTTCATGACTTTGCCAGTCTGTCAGGGCTTGACAGCTCAGTGTTTTAGATGACTGCCTCCAGGAGCTTTTGTATTGACACGTCTATATGCAATTCCCAAATTCCTAACCAGCACAGAATTTTTCTATCCTAACACGCAGTTCAAATCTAGTGTTTCTTTCTATGGTAAATTTGAAGACTTCATCATTGTGAACGAGAGGGAATGGAATTCTAGCCCAGAAAGGATGCATAAAAAAGAGAACGACATATAAGTAATAGTGATTCATATAATAATACATAGTGCAATTAGTGCTATTAGTATGGAAGTTGAAGAACAGTCCAGAGAAAGACCACTCAACTTCAGTAATGGTGCCAGGAAAGTTGCATGATACCATGCAGCTCAGCTTGACCAAATTTAAGAATTAGAGGCTTTATAAAATTAGCAATCAATATTGACAACAATTTCTTTGCCGATGAGTAACTTCTTACAAATTCATAATGAAAACTTTCTATGATGGAAGCCCTGAAAATGTTAATTAAGAGTTTTCCGGCATGTATAACATTAGCTGTTTTGAGAATACAGTGAGGTTCCTTAGGCACCCAGTAATAAAATAGCTCATTCTAGATAATCTAGGAATAAATTGTGAATAGATCCTCTCAGTCCATTTTTTTTTGTAAAAAAAAATTGCAACCACAAAATATCTCTCCATGGGTAATTGAACCTGATATGGTAATAAGGACAGAGAACAAAGAGCAAATCCATTACCAGTAATAGTTAACACATTCAGACAGCTAATGTTGGAACTGGATGACTTCTATGCAACATGGGGCAAATTATCAGCAACCCTTAACAATAACCACGACAATTTGGAATTGGCCTCTTAGAAATAGATGTGTGTCCCTTGTATTCTCACTAGTTAAGTCTAGTGGTGAGGGCACCAGACCAGAAAGCAAGAGTTCAAGTCCTGGCTTCCCCACGAAAGCCAGCTGGGTGACCTTGGGCCAGTCACTCTCTCTCAGCCCAAATTGAGGATTGCACTATACAAAGTTTAAGAGTTCTTTCAACTGATAAGAATGTAAAATTGCCTATAGGTAACAATCTAAATTTAGCTCATTTCACTTGTGAAAAAGATGTGTTTCATTTTACTTTGCTTCAGCTCACAAAGCAAAATATTTTTATTTGGGACCGGATGCTGGTTTCTCTGCCACATCAAGGCTTTCTCCAGGCAGCTATGAAGAGATGATGGGCTCAGAAGGAACAATGGGCCTTGAAATGTAGGGAGCTTGCAGTCAATTGGTGATAAAGGAGAAGCAATCTGCTGCCATTTATTTAATGTAGAGTAGTCAAGGGGAGGGGAGGATATGTTCTGATAAGCTTAGCTTGAGGAACTAAACACGGTGTATGTAGGTGTGTAAACCAGCAGGTGCAACTTATCATTCAAATGTATTTATCTCAAATCCCCTATTTCCTACAACAACTAAAGGTGAAGGAGTTTCATTTTGGTTTAAAGCTGTCCCCTCCTCCATCTGGTATGTAGAACCAGTTGATATCAAAACTCCACATCAATATTACAACTGTCAATAAGGAGGAGAAGCTAAGCCTTTCAAGAAATCAATCATATGCAGCCTACCCCAAGGTTGCAAAAAGCATTATACTAGACGCTCACAACTTCCCAAACATTTTTTTCCCTCTATCACAGTGTCTTAGGGTTGAAACTGGCAACCTGGAAACCTTCAAACATTTAGGACTACCAAGTTTAGAAATACAGTCTGGAGATAATCAAAGTTCGACACATGGAGTGGATGTCAAATTGTGTCTCCCTCTTTTCACTAAAACAATGTCTAGGTTATGAAAAATAACACCACCCTCAAAACATGTAACAGAGTTCAATAAAATGGGGGAAAGCATATTCCAACAATAAAGTTCTGAAATCAGTCTCCTAATACTTTTGAAATTAAAAGATTTTGCAAGCAACACTAGCACAGTTTTGCTTCGAGCCGGGGTCAGTTTGTATGATGTGACACTGTGAGTGACATGAAATGAATTTACGCCAATAATTCCTTGTCTTTATTAACAGTTTTCAACTGGGTAACAGTTTCTCTTGTGATTACCAAAAGCCTCTTTCTGCCTTCTGTGCCTCCCCCCCCCCACCGCCCTTCCTCAACTGCTTTCTCTCAGCTCAACAAACAATTGCCAAGCAACTTCAAAGACCAAGCCAATGCTGTGGGGAAAGAATGGTTTATACTTGTCTTCACAATACACAAATAAACCTTCTTATGGAAAATATAGAACAGACATGCACTTAAGTTCTGCAATATGGCGAAGACACCTTTCATGTATCAATAATAAAGCACTGAGATTCTCCTTTTATAAACATATAATGGGAGGGGACGATTTATCTGCCTTCTCCCTTCCCCTAAGCCACGGCAAGCAGAACAAACAAGGCACCTAGTTTGCGCTTGTCCAGTTACTGCTCCCCACAAAATAAAACAGTTTGCCACCCTCCCCATCTCCACTCCACAGAATCTCTCTCTTACACAGAGGCTACCGTAACCCCCCCAGCTCCCCAGTACCTTGTTTGCGATGTCTCACCACCCCTAGCCGACACTTGAGAGAAACAGCAAACATCTTCCCTGGGTTGTCGTCTTTTACTCTGTCTGGCTCACATGGCGCTGGATGCTTCTCCCTCAACACCTCTGCCTTGCTCTGCACAGAGCTGCAAGCTTTACATTAATTTATGATTACTGTGAAATAGAGTTGTGCTTCATTTCTTGGTAGAAAAGCTAGCGGGCCAGAGAAAAGGCTGCAAAGAGAGATGAGGACACTATCTTTTCTCAGGAAGCCTTCAGGGCTAAGTGTTGTTGCTTTAGTGTGCTACCCAGAACAAATGCATGTGAAATTTATAACTTTCTCTTGTTTGTTTTTTCCCATCCTCCTCTCTTTGGGTCCCTCAAAGCAGCACCCAGAAACACCCAGGAATATGCTGCCTTGCAATTTGGGGATTTCTTTAGGATATTAACATAGTAATTAGCAAATGTAGGGTGGGTTCCTTTTCCTATATGCACCTTCAGGTTTAAAAGAAAACTTGTAACAAGATAATCTAAGAGAATATCTGTTTTCACACATTGTTTTTCCAGATTAAAGTGTGAGAACGGAGATCAGAGCAATTAAATCTTCATGTTAATTTATTTTTGGAGAAAATGTATCTGAAATATACTGAGGACCTAAGTAATGGATCAGGGTCATAAATATAGGAAAATAATATGTTTATTTTCAAACACGTTTGTTATTATTGCTTAGTGCTTCCTTTTGTCTGGGATCTCTATTTTACATTTTGGCTCTGTTTTATTGTTCTGTATGTGATTAGGAACAGCAATTCACTAAGTCTCCAGGGGAAATTACCTTCACACTTAAAATGCTGCTACTATGTCCATTTATTTACTTGAGCTTGTTTTTTCAGGCTTAAAGCCTTAGAAGTACTATTAATTTTGGTATCCTGGGAATCATAATGGGACGTTCAGAAGTATGCACAATTAAAATAGCTTTATAGAACAGCATGATGGTTGGGACACTATATCCCAGGCTGCAGGTTATTTCTTGTAGCTACTAAAGATGATCAATACAGATTATAATAAAAACACTGAAGGATATGAGACTGCTAATCATTGGCAGTAAAGATAAGGGCATTAGTCTAAATCCAGTCCAAAATGTTCATATGGTAACTCTATTTCGTAGTTGGTTGAATATCAGTTTGCAATGTATTGTCTAGATTAAAGATTCTAGCTTGCATAAAACAGTATGAGTGTTGCTGGGATAACAATAGCACTTAGGCTTATATATTGCTTCATAATGCTTTACAGCCCTCTCTAAGTGGTTTACAGAGTCAGCATATTGCCCTAACAATCAGGGTCCTCATTTTACTGACCTCAGAAGGATGAAAGGCTGAATCAACCTTGAGCCTGTCAGAATCGAACTGCTGACAGTCAGCAGAATTAGCCTGCAATACTGCATTCTAACACTACACCACCACAGCTCTTAGGATAAAACTTGGCTTAGGTTGCACTCTTACATAATGGTCAAAATGTGTCAAAACTCACTGGTACTGTTAATAGAGAGTGTGTTAGAGAATTTTAATTTCTCTACTGGTAAAAAAAATAAATCAGAAGCTCTCACAGTTGACTGCATTTAGCTGATTCAAATAACTTTATATTTATATAAAAATATTTACAATACCATTCTTCTTTACAGCAACATAGCTTAATGAAGACTTCTTACAGCGACAGACCAGAGAGAGACATGAGACTGGAAAATCCAGCTCCTAACTCAATAATCTTTTTGCACAGACTCAGTAGCACTTTCTTCACATTGGCTGACTGAGTTACCACATGACTCTTCCTGTTCATGAATATTCCAACACTCCTCCCTTCGTGACAGGAAGAGACATCAGACCTATTAACTTAATACATTCTTTAATTGTGAAAAACTTTGTGCCACTAACCTGGCCTTATACTGTATATCATTATTTGGCAATACCTTTTTCTTATATACCCATTTACAACCCACAGCTTTGGTTCCCTGTGGCAAAGTCACTGATTTAAATACTTCATGGTCTCCCATGGATTTCATCTCTTTATCCATGGCCTCCTTCCATTTTTCTTGTTCAGCTTTTGGTAATGCCAACACCTCTTTATAACTTCTTGGCTCATACATTGCAAACATTTACCTTGCTGGCAGAAAACCTGTCAGGCAGAATTCCTTTATTACATCGCTCTGACCTACATGGTATTAACTGCTCCTGTGTCTCAATTCTTTCTGGTTTCATGTCTTGTTCAGCCTCTCCTCCCTGAACATTGACATCTTCAATTATTTTTTCATCATTAGATGCATTATTGTCACTAAACAGATCACCGTCATTAAGTGAGACATACCCAGAATTTGCATTAATTCTGTCCCAATTTTGTTCTGCAAAATTAGCAGACCTTGAAATTATAATTCTTTTACTTCCATCGCTAAAGCGATATCCTTTTGACCCTGGCTCATAGCCCACAAACCTGAGCTTTCTTGCCTTTTCCTGTCCCTTTCTTCTGATTGCTTTTGGAATATGTACCCATGCAATACTTCCAAAAATTCTCAAATGTGCCAGTGATGGCTTTCTCCCATATAGAATGGCATATGGAGTATTATTAATGGAGGAACTCCATGGCCTATTAACTATATAATTAGCAGTCAATATGGCTTCTCCCCAGTATGACCTACTCAAACCAGAATCCTCCAATAATGAATCTTTCATTGTTTGCAAAACACCATTCCTTCTTTCAGCTACACCATTCTCTGCTGCTGTGTAAGGATTTGTACGTCTGTGTCTTATCCCCACTGCCCCAACCATTGTTGGAATTTAGTTGACATAAATTCAGTACCTCTGTCAGTTTGCAACTGACACACTTGTTGTCTGTACCTTCTCTCTACAAAACTTACCCACTGTTTGAATTGTTGTAGCACCTCTGTCTTATCTCTAAGCAAGTAGCAAAATGAACACCTGCTATAATCATCAACAATTACCAGTGCATATTTTGCTCCTCCCAAACTGGCTTGCATAGGTCCCACCAGATCTGCATGGACCAGCTCTAGAACTCTTTTTGTTTGTCTCGTGCTATATTTACTAACTGGGAATGCCTTTGACGTTGATGCTTTGCATACTGCACAGTCCAAATATGTTTTGCATCCCTTCAAATTTAGCCCTTCTGCAAAATCTTCCATTTGCTGCAAAACTTTAAAGCTTGCAAGTCTTCTATGCAGAAGATGAACACATGAATCATGCTCTGCAACATTCTTAAATATATGGGAACATTGAACCTTTTGTCCCTGCAATACATATAGATTATCTTCCTTTATGCCTTCTGCACAAATATTCCTATTCCTTTTGATGAGACATTTCCCATTTACAAAAATGACCTCAAAACCTTGGTTGTCTAAATTAGACACACTTAACAAATTATGTTGCATCTCAGGTACACAAAGCACATTGGTAAACTTGGATTCCAAATATGGAATTTTTACATCGCCTCTTCCAATGACTTTTGCTTTCTGGCCATTTGCCAAAGCCACAGCTTCTTGTGCTACTGGAGCAAACCTGCAAAATAATTCAGAGTCATTAACAATTGTTTGACTTGCCCCACTATCTATTAGCCACTTGTCTCTGTTGTTGCTATTGCAAACTTTTGCAACACCAAAATGTTCCTTTTGCAAAGCAGTCCTTTTTGGTTGCAGACATGTCCTTTGCTGCAAACAGTTCATCTGCAAACAGTTCCTTTGCAAATGTGTCTTCGTTCCACAAATGTAGCAATTCTTTCCTTGCAAAGCTCTCTGCTTGCAAAATCTCTCTTTTGTTGCAATTTGGTCCGGGTCCGATCTGCTTGTTTCTTCTCCTCTGGAGACTTGCAGTCTGGACCCCCTCCTCAGGAATTTCTCCTCCTCGTGGCTGCTTCTAAAATGCCGTTTTTCTTCTTCATTAAGCAAACATTCCTTTAAAGCCTCAAACTTTAAGTCTTGCTCTTCTTTGCATTCAAATATTGCAGAAACTGTGTCCCAGGTTTTATCTAAACTGTTCAATACCAATAAAACCTTCTGGGACTCAGGGAATTTAATCCCACGTTCTAAGTCCAAAATTCACCTGGTTGCAAACAGGCCCTGTAAAGTTTTCTTGATGATTGCACTATATTGCATGCAGAAACATTCACGTGCACAGCTCTCAACTTCAACCAAATCTCCTTTGCAGTCTTTAAATTTGCAACATTTAGAAATTGTTCATCATCTAAATTCAAGATAAGATAAGCCATTGCTTGATCATGGCCTTTCTGATCTGCAGCTGCAAATACTTGTGGTGGATTTTCAACAATATACCACAGCTCTTTTGCTTTCAGCAAACATTCCATTTTTGCAGTCCACACAATGTAATTCTTCTGGCCCAAACGAGGCACACAGCTTTCCTTAAATTCCATTGCAGCCATTCTGCTAATTCTGCCTTGTTCTTATACTTTCTAAACACAGGCAATTTCTTCCAGCTTTAAATTACAATGCAGTCCTTAGTAAGCTCTGGGCCCATAACCTGTTAGAGAATTTTAATTTCTCTACTGGTAAAAAAAATAAATCAGAAGCTCTCACAGTTGACTGCATTCAAATAACTTTATATTTATATAAAAATATTTATAATACCATTCTTCTTTACAGCAACATAGCTTAATGAAGACTTCTTACAGAGACAGACCAGAGACAAACATGAGACTGGAAAATCCAGCTCCTAACTCAATAATCTTTTTGCACAGACCCAGTAGCACTTTCTTCACATTGGCTGACTGAGTTACCACATGACTCTTCCTGTTCATGAATATTCCAACAGAGTGTTACATGTGGCACAGATACAATTAAGGCATTATGGAACTCTATACCTTTTGACGTTATTAAATCTAGTGAAATGTGTTACTAAAAGTATTACATGAACGCCCCAAGTATTAAAGACATGATGGGCAATGGAAATCAATATGTGTGGGTTCATCTGATGGTGGCTACAGCAAGTAGAAGATTGATTTAGAATGCAAGCGAAATAAAGGGTAACAACATTAATTAAATAATACAATTTAAAAAAAATAAAATAGGCTATGTCTGCAAAACTGAGAAAAGGGACAAGAACTTGAAGCAATGTTCAGATGATATAATATTCTAAGTGAATGTTAATTGAGGAAAAAAATGGATAGGAAGGAAAGAGACGAAAATGGTGCAGAAGAAACAACTCAACTCGTTTAGGTATTAAAGAATCATTCAATCAGAATAGAGCTGGAAAGGACCTTGGAGGTCTTCTAGTCCAACCCCCTGCTCAAGCAGGAGATCCTATATCATTTCAGACAAGTGACTGTCCAGTCTCTTCTTAAAAGCCTCTAGTGATGAAGCACCCACAATGTCTGAAGGCAAGCTGTTCTACTGACTAATTGTTCTCACTGTTAGAAAGTTTCTTCTTAATTCCAGGCTGCTTCTCTCCTTGATTAGTTTCCATCCACTGTTTCTTGTCTTGCCTTCTGGTGCTTTGGGAAACAAGTTTACCCCCCTCTCTTTGTGTCAGCCTCTCAAATATTGGAATACTGCTATCATGTATCATGAGAACAGCGAGTAATGAATATCTGCTTAGAAAAAGGTCTGATTAATCTGAGTATACTGTATGATTTAAATATATGATACAAACATAGCAAAAAGGAATGAACATAAATCTAAAAATGTGTTTGAATCAATTCTTAGGATAAAAGGATTAGAAACTTAATAGAGGATTATAGTGATGGTGAGCTGTTCTAGGTGTGTGTCATACCGTTATTTAGCAATGCCAAAAAAGTGGATCATGTCTACAATAAATGTGGAAGAGAAGAAAGAAGTAAAAGCAATAAGAGTGAAGGTAGAATAGCTGCAGGAGGAGAAAGTACAATGCTGTGTCAAAAAGTATAAAACAGATTATTAAACAGAATGAATAGAATGTGGATGTGAAGAAAGAAAATTTGAAGCTGTGTAAAAAAAGTGAAAAGAATTGAAGTCTATGAAGTATGAAAGAGGCTGATTGTTAAAAAGATGAAAGGAAAGTACCTGTGGATGAGACATAAAATAAGAGAATGCTGCAAAAACGTATGATTACAGAAAGGTATTATATTCACAGCTTCTGGAGGCAGGTTGTTTCACTGCTTAATTGTTCTGTCAGGTAGTTTCTCCTTAGTTCTAGGTTGCTTCTCTCTTTGGTTAGTTCCCATCTGTTGCTTCTTGTCTTGCCTTCAGTTGCTTTGGAGAATAGCTTGACTTCCTCTTCTTTGTGGCAGCCCCTGAGATATTGAAACACTGCTATCATGTCCCCCCTCGTCCTTCTCTTCATTAAACTAGACATACCAAATTCCAGCAGCCGTTCCTTATATGCTTTAGCCTCCAGTCTCCTAATCATCTTTGTTGCTCTTCTCTGTACTCTTTCTAGAGTGTCAGCATCTTTTTTACATCATGGTGCCCAAAACTGGATGCAATATTCCAAGTGTAGCCTTACCAAGGCATTGTAAAGTGGTATTAATACTTCACATGATCTTGATTCTATCTCGCTATTAATACAGCCTAGCACTGTGTTGGCTTTTTTGGCAGCTGCAGCACACTGTTGGCTCATATTTAAGTGATTGTCCACTAGGACTCCGAGATCCCTCTCACAGTTATTACTATTGAGCAAGGTACCTCCTAAACTATACCTGTGCATTTGGTTTTTCTTGCCTAAATGTAGAACCTTACTTTTTTCACCATTGAATTTCATTTTGTTAGATAGCGTCCAGTGTTCAAGTCTGTCCAGATCCTTCTGTATCTTAAGTCTGTCTTCTAGAGTGTTGGCTATTTCTGCCAGCTTGGTATCATCTGAAAATTTGATGAGTTCCCCATCTATCTCCTCATCCCAATCATTGATGAAGATGTTGAAGAGCACTGGGCCCAGAACAGAGCCCCACTACTCACTTCCCTCCATGTAGATGCAGTTCCATTGAGAACTACACACTGA
>NW_024098818.1:0-7100 GCF_016545835.1 Crotalus tigris
TGAAGGTAAGGTTGGATACGGAAAACACATGTTTTTTCGGGTTCCCCAGAAGGTGGGGAACCTGAGTATATGCATACTTTTTGAATTTGAGGTCAGTTTCACATTTTGAGTTTTCATGCTTACTTGGCTATTTGCCCACAACTGTGATAAATTCCCAGGCCTATCTTTTGAAGGAAAGGTTGGATACGGAAAACACATGTTTTTTAAGGTTCCCCAGCCTGGGGGGAACCTAAGTATATGCATACTTTTCGAATTTGAGGTCAGTTTCACATTTTGAGTTTTCATGCTTACTTGGCTAATGGCCAAGAAATGTGATAAATGCCCAGGCCTACCTTTTGAAGGACAGGTTGGATACGGAAAACACATGTTTTTTCGGGTTCCCCAACGTGTGGGCAACCTGAGTATATGCATACATTTCGAATTGGAGGTCAGTTTCACATTTTGAGTTTTCATGCTTAAGTGGCTATTTGCCAACAATTGTGATATTAGCGCAGGCCTACCTTTTGAAGGAAAGGTCAGATACGGAAAACACATGTTTTTTCGGGTTCCCCAACATGTGGGCAACCTGAGTATATGCATACATTTCGAATTGGAGGTCAGTTTCACATTTTGAGTTTTCATGCTTAATTGTCTTATTTGCCAACAATTGTGATATTGGCCCAGGCCTACCTTTTGAAGGAAAGGTCAGATACGGAAAACACATGTTTTTTCGTGTTCCCCAAACTGTGGGCAACCTGAGTATATGCATACATTTCGAATTGGAGGTCAGTTTCACTTTTTCAGTTTTCATGCTTAATTGGCTATTTGCCAACATTTGTGATATTGGCCCAGGCCTATCTTTTGAAAGAAAGATTGGATATAGAAAACACATGTTTTTTCTTGTTCCCCAATCTGTGGGCAACCTGAGTATATGCATACATTTAGAATTTGAGGTCAGTTTCACATTTTGAGTTTTCATGCTTAATTGGCTATTTGCCAACAATTGTGATATTGGCCCAGGCCTATCTTTTAAAAGAAAGATTGGATATGGAAAACACATGTTTTTTCGGGTTCCCCAATCTGTAGGCAACCTGAATATATGCATACATTTTGAATTTGAGGTCAGTTTCATATTTTGAGTTTTCATGCTTTATTGGCTATGTGCCAACAATTGTGATATTGGCCCAGGCCTATCTTTTGAAAGAAAGATTGGATATGGAAAACTCATGTTTTTTCGGGTTCCCCAATCTGTGGGCAACCTGAGTATATGCATACTTTGCGAATTTGAGGTCAGTTTCACATTTTGAGTTTTCATGCTTAATTGGCTTATTTGCCAACAATTGTGATATTAGCGCAGGCCTACCTTTTGAAGGAAAGGTCAGATACGGAAAACACATGTTTTTTCGGGTTCCCCAATCTGTGGGCAGCCTGAGTATATGCATACGTTGCGAATTTGAGGTCAGTTTCACATTTTGAGTTTTCATGCTTAATTTGCTATTTGCCAACAATTGTGATATTGGCCCAGGCCTATCTTTTGAAAGAAAGATTGGATATGGAAAACATATGTTTTTTCGGGTTCCCCAAACTGTGGGCAACCTGAGTATATGCATACATTTCGAATTTGAGGTCAGTTTCACATTTTGAGTTTTCATGCTAAATTGGTCACTTGCAAACATATGCGATATACGCCCAGGCCTATCTTTTGAAGGCAAGGTTGGATACGGAAAACATATGTTTTTTCGGGTTGCCCAACCTGTGGGGAACCTGAGTATATGCATACATTTCGAATTTGAGGTCAGTTTCACATTTTGAGTTTTCATGCTTAATTGGCTATTTGCCAACAATTGTGATATTAGCGCAGGCCTACCTTTTGAAGGAAAGGTCAGATACGGAAAACACATGTTTTTCGGCTTCCCCAACCTGTGGGCAACCTGCGTATATTCAATACATTGCGAATTTGAGGTCAGTTTCCACATTTTCAGTTTTATGCTTATGGCCATTTCAAACATAAGCCATATATGCCCAAGCCTACGTTTTGAAGGAAAGGTTGGATACGAAAACAATGTTTTTTTTTCTTCCGGTTGCCCAACCTGTGTGGAACCTGAGTATAGGCATACATTTCGATTTGATGTCAGTTTCACATTTTGAGTTTTCATGCTTAATTGGCTATTTGCCAACAATTGTGATATTGCCCCAGGCCTATCTTTTGAAAGAAAGATTGGATATGGAAAACACATGTTTTTTCGAGTTCCCCAACCTGTGGGCAAGCTGAGTATATGCATACATTTCGAATTTGAGGTCAGTTTCACATTTTGAGTTTTCATGCTAAATTGGTCACTTGCAAACATATGCGATATAAGCCCAGGCCTATCTTTTGAAGGCAAGGTTGGATACGGAAAACATGTTTTTTCGGGTTGCCCAATCTGTGGGGAACCTGAGTATATGCATACATTGCGAATTTGAGGTCAGTTTCACATTTTGAGTTTTCATGCTTAATTGGCTTATTTGCCAACAATTGTGATATTGGCGCAGGCCTACCTTTAGAAGGAAAGGTCAGATAAGGAAAACACATGTTTTTTCGGTTTCCCCAACCTGTGGGAAACCTGAGTATATGCATACATTTCGAATTTGAGGTCAGTTTCACATTTTGAGTTGTCATGCTTAATTGGCTATTTGCACAATGTGAATATTGGCCCAGGCCTATCTTTTGATGGAAAGGTCAGATACGGAAACACTGTTTTTTCCGGTTCCACCTGTGGGAATCGAGTATATGCATACATTGCGAATTTTGAGTCAGTTTTCACATTTTATTTTCATGCTTAATTGCTATTTGCCAACAATTGTGATATTGGCCCAGGCTTATTCCTTTGAAAAAAGATTGATATAGAAACACATGTTTTTCTCGGTCCCAAACCTGTGGGGAACCTGAGTATATGCATACATTTCGAATTTGAGGTCAGTTTCACATTTTGAGTTTTCATGCTTAATTGGCTATTTGCCAACAATTGTGATATTGGCCCAGGCCTATCTTTTGATGAAAAGGTCAGATACGGAAAACACATGTTTTTTCGGGTTCCCCAACCTGAGGGAAACCTGAGTATATGCATACATTTCGAATTTGAGGTCAGTTTCACATTTTGAGTTTTCATGCTATATTGGCCATTTGCAAACATATGCGATATAGGCCCAAGCCTACCTTTAGAAGGAAAGGTTGGATACGGAAAACAAATGTTTTTTTCGGGTTGCCCAACCTGTGGGGAACCTGAGTATATGCATACATTTCGAATTTGAGGTCAGTTTCACATTTTGAGTTTTCATGCTTAATTGGCTATTTGCCAACAATTGTGATATTGCCCCAGGCCTATCTTTTGAAAGAAAGATTGGATATGGAAAACACATGTTTTTTCGAGTTCCCCAACCTGTGGGCAACCTGAGTATATGCATACATTTCGAATTTGAGGTCAGTTTCACATTTTGAGTTTTCATGCTAAATTGGTCACTTGCAAACATATGCGATATAAGCCCAGGCCTATCTTTTGAAGGCAGGTTGGATAACGAAAACATATTTTTTTTTTCGGGTGCCCAACCTGTGGGGAACCTGAGTATATGCAGACATTCATTTCGAATTTGAGGTCAGTTTTCACATTTTGAGTTTTCATGCTTAATTGGCTATTTGCCCACATGGTGATATTGGCGCAGGCCTACCTTTAGAAGGAAAGGTCAGATAAGGAAAACACATGTTTTTTCGGTTTCCCCAACCTGTGGGAAACCTGAGTATATGCATACATTTCGAATTTGAGGTCAGTTTCACATTTTGAGTTGTCATGCTTAATTCGCTATTTGCCAACAATTGTGATATTGGCCCAGGCCTATCTTTTGATGGAAAGGTCAGATACGGAAAACACATGTTTTTTCGGGTTGCCCAACCTGTGGGAAACCTGAGTATATGCATACATTTCGAATTTGAGGTCAGTTTCACATTTTGAGTTGTCATGCTTAATTGGCTATTTGCCAACAATTGTGATATTGGCCCAGGCCTATCTTTGGAAAGAAAGATTGGATAAGGAAAACACATGTTTTTTCGGGTTGCCCAACCTGTGGGCAACCTGAGTATATGCATACATTTCGAATTTGAGGTCAGTTTCACATTTTGAGTTGTCACGCTTAATTGGCTATTTGCCAACAATTGTGATATTGGCCCGGCCTATCTTTTGATGGAAGGTCAGATACGGAAACACATTTTTTTTAGGGTTCCCCAACCTGTGGGAAACCTGAGTATATTCATACATTTCGAATTTGAGGTCAGTTTCAAATTTTGAGTTTTCATGCTAAATTGGCCATTTGCCAACAATTGTGATATAGGCCCAAGCCTACTTTTTGAAGGAAAGGTTTGATACGAAAAACACATGTTTTTTCGGGTTCCCCAACCTGAGGGAAACCTGAGTATATGCATACATTGCGAATTTGAGGTCAGTTTCACATTTTGAGTTTTCATGCTAAATTGGCCATTTGCAAACATATGCGATATAGGCCCAAGCCTACCTTTTGAAGGAAAGGTTGGATACGGAAAACACATGTTTTTTTCGGTTTGCCCAACCTGTGGGGAACCTGGGTATATGCATACATTTCGAATTTGAGGTCAGTTTCACATTTTGAGTTTTCATGCTTAATTGGCTATTTGCCAACTATTGTGATATTTGCCCAGGCCTATCTTTTGAAAGAAAGATTGGATAACGAAAACACATGCTTTTTCGGCTTCCCCAACCTGTGGGAAACCTGAGTATATGCATACATTTCGAATTTGAGGTCAGTTTCACATTTTGAGTTTTCATGCTAAATTGGCCATTTGCAAACATATCCGATATAGGCCCAAGCCTACCTTTTGAAGGAAAGGTTGGATACGGAAAACACATGTTTTTTCGGGTTGCCCAACCTGTCGGGACCCTGAGTATATGCATCCTTTTGAATTTGGGTCCGTTTCACCATTTTGAGTTTTCATGCTTAATTGGCTATTTTTGCCAATATTGTGAATTGGCCTAGGCGCTATCTTTGAAAGAAAGTTGGATAGGAAACACATTTGGTGTCGGTTCCCAACTGGGCAACCTGAGTATATGCATACATTTCGAATTTGAGGTCAGTTTCACATTTTGAGTTTTCATGCTTAATTGGCTTATTTGCCAACAATTGTTATATTGGCCCAGGCCTACCTTTTGAAGGAAAGGTCAGATACGGAAAACACATGTTTTTTCGGGTTCCCCAACCTGTGGGGAACCTGAGTATATGCATACATTTCGAATTTGAGGTCAGTTTCACATTTTGAGTTTTCATGCTTAATTGGCTATTTGCCAACAATTGTGATATTGGCCCAGGCCTATCTTTTGATGGAAAGGTCAGATACGGAAAACACATGTTTTTTTCGGCTTCCCCAACCTGTGGGCAACCTGAGTATATGCATACATTGCGAATTTGAGGTCAGTTTCACATTTTGAGTTTTCATGCTTAATTGGCTTATTTGCCAACAATTGTGATATTGGTGCAGGCCTATCTTTTGATGGAAAGGTCGGATACGGAAAAGACATGTTTTTTCGGCTTCCCCAACCTGTGGGCAACCTGAGTATATGCATACATTGCGAATTTGAGGTCAGTTTCACATTTTCAGTTTTCATGCTTAATTGGCCATTTGCACACATATGCGATATAGGCCCACCTACTTTTTTGAAGAAAGGTTGGATATGGAAAACCATGTTTTTTTGGTTTACCCAACCTGATGGAAACCTGAGTATGCATCATTGCGAATTTGAGGTCATGTTTCACATTTTGAGTTTTCATGCTTATTGGCCATTTGCCAACAATTTTGATATTGGCCCAGGCCTATCTTTTGATGAAGGTCAGATACGGAAAAACATGTTTTTTTCGGCTTCCCCACCTGTGGGCAACCTGAGTATATGCATACGATTCGAATTTGAGGTCGTTTCACATTTTGAGTTTTCATGCCAAATTGGCCATGTGCAAACATATGGGATATAGGCCCAAGCCTACCTTTTGAAGGGAAGGTTGGATACGGAAAACACATGTTTTTTCGGGTTCCCCAACCTGTGGGCAACCTGAGTATATGCATACATTGCGAATTTGAGGTCAGTTTCACATTTTGAGTTTTCATGCTAAATTGGCCATTTGCAAACATATGGGATATAGGCCCTAGCCTACTTTTTGAAGGAAAGGTTGGATACCGAAAACACATGTTTTTTCAGGTTCCCCAACCTGTGGGCAACCTGAGTATATGCATACGTTGCGAATTTGAGGTCAGTTTCACATTTTGAGTTTTCATGCTAAATTGGCCATTTTCAAACATATGCGATATAGGCCCAAGCCTACCTTTTGAAGGAAAGGTTGGATACGGAAAACACATGTTTTTTTCGGTTTGCCCAACCTGTGGGGAACCTGGGTATATGCATACATTTCGAATTTGAGGTCAGTTTCACATTTTGAGTTTTCATGCTTAATTGGCTATTTGCCAACTATTGTGATATTTGCCCAGGCCTATCTTTTGAAAGAAAGATTGGATAACGAAAACACATGCTTTTTCGGCTTCCCCAACCTGTGGGAAACCTGAGTATATGCATACATTTCGAATTTGAGGTCAGTTTCACATTTTGAGTTTTCATGCTATATTGGCCATTTGCAAACATATGCGATATAGGCCCAAGCCTACCTTTAGAAGGAAAGGTTGGATACGGAAAACACATGTTTTTTTCGGGTTGCCCAACCTGTGGGGAACCTGAGTATATGCATACCTTTTGAATTTGAGGTCAGTTTCACATTTTGAGTTTTCATGCTTAATTGGCTATTTGCCAATAATTGTGATATTGGCCCAGGCCTATCTTTTGAAAGAAAGATTGGATATGGAAAACACATGTTTTTTCGGGTTCCCCAATCTGTGGGCAACCTGAGTATATGCATACATTTCGAATTTGAGGTCAGTTTCACATTTTGAGTTTTCATGCTTAATTGGCTATTTGCCAACAATTGTGATATTGGCCCAGGCCTCTCTTTTGATGGAAAGGTCAGATACGGAAAACACATGTTTTTTCGGGTTCCCCAATCTGTGGGCAACCTGAGTA
>NW_024098819.1:0-4343 GCF_016545835.1 Crotalus tigris
GCGCTGTCCATTTTGCTCTATGATTTCATGGTGACCTAACCCTAACCCTAAGTGGAATTTTCCTCCTATGGGATTTTCCCATGTAGTTTACCAGGAAACATAGATAGCGCAGCCTAGAAAAGTAACTGTCCTACTAACCATACATAAGAACACCGAGTTTATTGGCGCTGTCCATTTCGCTCTATCAGTTCATGGTGACCTAACCCTAACCCTAAGTGGAATTTTCCTCCTTTGGGATTTTCCTATGCATTTTACCAGGAAAAATAGATAGCGCAGGCTAGAAAAATAAGTGCCCTCCAAACCATACCCAAGCACTCCGAGTTTGTTGGCGCTGTCCATTTTGCTCTATGAATTCATGGGGACCTAACCCTAACCCTAAGTTGAACTTTCCTCCTATGGGATTTTCCCATGTAGTTTACCAGGAAACATAGATATTGCAGCCTAGAAAAATAAGTGCCCTCTGAACCATACACAAGCACTCCGAGTTTGTTGGCGCTGTCCATTTTGCTCTATGAATTCATGGTGACCTAACCCTAACCCTAAGTGGAATTTTCCTCCTATGGGATTTTCCCATGTAGTTTACCAGGAAACATAGATATTGCAGCCTAGAAAAATTAACTGTCCTACTAACCATACAGAAGAACACCGAGTTTGTTGGCGCTGTCCATTTCGCTCTATCAGTTCATGGTGACCTAACCCTAACCCTAAGTGGAATTTTCCTCCTATGGGATTTTCCTATGTATTTTACAAGGAAAAATAGATAGCGCAGGCTAGAAAAATAAGTGCCCTCCAAACCATACCCAAGCAGTCCGAGTTTGTTGGCGCTGCCCATTTTGCTCTATGAATTCATGGGGACCTAACCCTAACCCTAAGTGGAATTTTCCTCCTATGGGATTTTCCCATGTAGTTTACCAGGAAACATAGATATTGCAGACTAGAAAAATAAGTGCCCTCTGAACCATACACAAGCACTCCGGGTTTGTTGGCACTGTCCATTTTGCTCTATGAATTCATCGGGACCTAACCCTAACCCTAAGTGGAATTTTCCTCCTATGGGATTTTCCCATGTATTTTACCAGGAAACATAGATAGGCAGCCTAGAAAAATAAGTGCCCTCCAAACCATACCAAAGCACACCTCATTTGTTGGCGCTGTCGATTTTGCTCTATGAATTCATGGGGACCTAACCCTAACCCTAAGTGGAATTTTCCTCCTATGGGATTTTCCCATGTATTTTACCAGGAAACTTGCAAAGGGCGGCCTAGAAAATAGGCCCTTCCTAACCATACCACCCATTCCGTTTGTTGGCGTGTCCTTTTCCTGTGAGTTCATGGTGACCGAAACTAACCCTAATGAATTTTCTAATATGGGATTTTCCATGTAGTTTACCAGAAACCGATATTGCCCCTAGAGAGAATAAGGCCCTCTGAGCCATACAACACCTCCGAGTTTGTTGGCACGGTCCGCATTTCTACTATGATTCATGGTGACCGAACCCAAATCGTAAGTGGAATTTTCCTTCTATGGGATTTTCCCATGTAGTTTACCAGGAAATATACATAGCGCAGCCTAGAAAACTAAGTACCCTACGTACCATACCCAAGCACTCCGAATTTGTTGATGCTGTCCATTTCGCTCTATCAGTTCATGGTGACCTAACCCTAACCATAAGTGGAATTTTCCTCCTTTGGGATTTTCCTATGTATTTTACCAGGAAAAATAGATAGCGCAGCCTAGAAAAATAAGTGCCCTCCAAACCATACCCAAGCACTCCTTATTTGTTGGCTCTGTCCATTTTGCTCTATATATTCATGGGGACCTAACCCAACCCTAACTGGAATTTTCCTCCTATGGGATTTTCCCATGTATTTTACCAGGAAACTAGATATTGCAGACTAAAAATTAAGTGCCCCTCTGAACATACACCAAGCACTCCGGTTTGTGGCACTGTCCATATTGTTCTCTATGGAAGTCATCGGGACCTAACCCTAACCCTAATGGAATTTTCCTCCTATTGGATTTTCCCCATGTATTTTACCAGGAAACATAATATGCGCCTAGAAAAATAGTCCCTCCAAACCCATACCAAAGCACCCCTCATTTGTTGGCGCTTAGATTTTGCTCGGTGATTCATGTGTGGACGGGGGCGGTGGCTGCCACACCTAACCCTAAGTGGATTTTTCCTCCTATGGGATTTTCCCATGTATTTTACCAGGAAACATAGATAGGGTAGACTATAAAAGTAAGTGCCCTCCTAACCATGCCCAAGAACTCCGAGTTTGTTGGCGGTTTCAATTTTGCTCTTTGAGTTCATAGTGACCTAATCCTAACCCTAAGTGGATTTTTCCTCCTATGGGATTTTCCCATGTATTTTACCATGAAACATAGATAGGGCAGCCGAGAAAAGTGTGGCCCTCCGAACCATACCCAAGCACTCCGAGTTTATTGTCTGCTGTCCATTAGCGCTATGATTCACATGTAACCTAACCTAACCCTAATGAATTTTCCTCTGTGGCATTTTCCCATGTGTTTTACGAGGAAACATAAATAGCGTAGCCTAGAAAAGTAAGTGCCCTCCTACCCATACCCAAGCACTCCGAGTTTGTTGGCACTGTCCATTTTGCTCTCTGAGTTCATGGTGACCTAACCCTAACCCTAAGTGTAATTTTCCTCCTATGGGATTTTCCCATGTATTTTACCAGGAAACATATATAGAGCAGCCTAGAAAAGTAACTGCCCTCCGAACCATACCCAAGCACTCCGAGTTTGTTGGCGCTGCCCATTTTGCTCTATGAGTTCATGGGGACCTACCCCTAACCCTAACTGTAATTTTCCTCCTATGGGATTTTCCCATGTAGTTTACCAGGAAACATAGATATTGCAGCCTAGAAAATTAAGTGCCCTCTGAACCATACACAAGCACTCCGAGTTTGTTGGCGCTGTCCATTTTGCTCTATGAGTTCATGGGGACCCATCCATAACCCTAAGTGGAATTTTCCTCCTATGGGATTTTCCCATGTAGTTTACCAGGAAACATAGATAGGCAGCCTAGAAAAGTAACTGTCCTACTAACCATACATAAGAACACCGAGTTTGTTGGCGCTGTCCATTTCGCTCTATCAGTTCATGGTGACCTAACCCTAACCCTAAGTGGAATTTTCCTCCTTTGGGATTTTCCTATGTATTTTACCAGGAAAAATAGATAGCGCAGGCTAGAAAAATAAGTGCCCTCCAAACCATACCCAAGCACTCCGAGATTGTTGGCGCTGTCCATTTTGCTCTATGAATTCATGGGGACCTAACCCTAACCCTAAGTGGAATTTTCCTCCTATAGGATTTTCCCATGTAGTTTACCAGGAAACATAGATATTGCAGCCTAGAAAAATAAGTGCCCTCTGAACCATACCCAAGCACTCCGAGTTTATTGGCGCTGTCCATTTAGCTCTATGAGTTCATGGTGACCTAACCCTAACCCTAAGTGGAATTTTCCTCCTGTGGCATTTTCCCATGTGTTTTACGAGGAAACATAAATAGCGTAGCCTAGAAAAGTAAGTGCCCTGCTATCCATACCCAAGCACTCCGAGTTTGTTGGCAGTGTCCATTTTGCTCTCTGAGTTCATGGTGACCTAACCCTAACCCTAACTGTAATTTTCCTCCTATGGGATTTTCCCATGTAGTTTACCAGGAAACATAGATATTGCAGCCTAGAAAATTAAGTGCCCTCTGAAGCATACACAAGCACTCCGAGTTTGTTGGCGCTGTCCATTTTGCTCTATGAGTTCATGGGGACCCATCCATAACCCTAAGTGGAATTTTCCTCCTATGGGATTTTCCCATGTAGTTTACCAGGAAACATAGATAGGCAGCCTAGAAAAGTAACTGTCCTACTAACCATACATAAGACCACCGAGTTTGTTGGCGCTGTCCATTTCGCTCTATCAGTTCATGGTGACCTAACCCTAAACCTAAGTGGAATTTTCCTCCTTTGGGATTTTCCTATGTATTTTACCAGGAAAAATAGATAGCGCAGGCTAGAAAAATAAGTGCCCTCCAAACCATACCCAAGCACTCCGAGATTGTTGGCGCTGTCCATTTTGCTCTATGAATTCATGGGGACCTAACCCTAACCCTAAGTGGAATTTTCCTCCTATAGGATTTTCCCATGTAGTTTACCAGGAAACATAGATATTGCAGCCTAGAAAAATAAGTGCCCTCTGAACCATACACAAGACTCCGAGTTTGTTGGCGCTGTCCATTTTGCTCTATGAATTCATGGTGACCTAACCCTAACCCTAAGTGGAATTTTCCTCCTATGGGATTTTCCC
Source organism: Crotalus tigris (assembly GCF_016545835.1). Classification (NCBI taxonomy): domain Eukaryota; kingdom Metazoa; phylum Chordata; class Lepidosauria; order Squamata; family Viperidae; genus Crotalus; species Crotalus tigris. The sequence continues at coordinate 4,326 of NW_024098819.1, forward strand.
ATGTAGTTTACCAGGAAA
>NW_024098820.1:0-10539 GCF_016545835.1 Crotalus tigris
ACATAGATAGGGCAGCCTAGAAAAGTAAGTGCCCTGCTAACCATACCCAAGCACTCCGAATTTGTTGGCGGTCTCCATTTTGCTCTATGAGTTTATGGTGACCTAACCCTTACCGAAACTGGATTTTTCCTCCTATGGGATTTTCCCCTGTATTTTACCAGGAAACATAGAACGGGCAGCCTAGAAAAGTAAGTGCCCTCATAACAATACCCAAGCACTCCGAGTTTTTTGATGGTGTCCATTTTGCTCTCTGAGTTCATGGTGACCTAACCCTAACCCTAAGTGGAATTTTCATCCTATGGGATTTTCCCATGTATTTTACCAGGAAACATAGATAGGGCAGCCTAGAAAAGTAAGTGCCCTGCTAACCATACCCAAGCACTCCGAGTTTGTTGGCGGTCTCCATTTTGCTCTATGAGTTTATGGTGACCTAAAACTAACCGAAACTGGAATTTTCCTCCTATGGGATTTTCCTCTGTATTTTACCAGGAAACATAGAAAGGACAGCCTAGAAAAGTAAGTGCCCTCATAACAATACCCAAGCACTCCGAGTTTTTTGACGGTGTCCATTTTGCTCTATGAGTTCATGGTGACCTAATCCTAACCTTAGGTGGAATTTTCCTCCTATGGGATTTTCCAATGTATTTGACCAGGAAACATAGATAGGGCAGCCTAGAAAAGTAAGTGCCCTCCTAACCATACCCAAGCACTCCGTGTTTGTTGGTGGTGTCCATTTTGCTCTATGAGTTCATGGTGACCTAACCCTAACACTAAGTGGAATTATCATCCTATGGGATTTTCCCATGTGTTTTACCAGGAAACATATCTAGGGCAGCCTAGAAAAGTAAGTGCCCTCCAAACCATACCCAAATATTCCAAGTTTGTTGGCGGTGTCCATTTTGCTCTATGAGTTCATGGTGACCTTACCCTAAACCGAAGTGGAATTATCATCCTATGGTATTTCCCCATGTGTTTTACCAGGAAACATAGATAGGGCAGCCTAGAAAAGTAAGTGCCCTCCTAACCATACCGAAGAAGTCCGACTTTGTTGGCGGTGTCCCTTTTGCTCTATGAGTTTATGGTGACCTAACCCTAACCGTAAGTGGAATTTTACTACCTTGGGATTTTCCCATGTATTTTACCAGGAAACATAGATAGGGCAGTCTATAAAAGTAACTGCCTCATAACGATCCCAAGCACATTCCGAGGTTTATTCACGGTGTCCATGTTTGCTCTATGAGTCTCCATGGTGACCTAAAACCCTAACCTAAGTGGAATTTTACTCCTATGCATTTCCCATGTATTTTAGCTCAGGACACGTAGAAAGTTCAGCCTTGAAACTTAAGGGCCCAAATAAACCATACCCACGCACCCGTGTTTGTGGCGGTGGTCCATTTTGCTCTATGAGTTCATGGTGACCTAACCCTACCCTAAGTGGAATTTTACTCCTATGGGTTTTCCCATATCTTTTACCAATGAACATTGATAGGTCAGCCTTGAAAAGTAAGTGCCCAAATAACCATACCCAAGCACTCCGTGTTTGTTGGCGGTGTCCATTTTGCTCTATGAGTTCATGGTGACCTAACCCTAACCCTAAGTGGAATTTTACTCCTATGGGATTTTCCCATATATTTTACCAGGAAACATTGATAGGGCAGCCTAGAAAAGTAAGTGCCCTCATAACAATAACCAAGAACTCCAAGTTTTTTGACGATGTCCATTTTGCTATAACAGTTCATTCTGACCCAAACCTAACCCTAGGTGGAGTTTTCCTCTTATGGAATTTTCCATGTATTTTACCAAGAAACATAGATAGGGCAGTCTAGAAAAGTAACTGCCCTCATAACAATAACCAAGCACTCCGAATTTTTTGACAGTGTCCCTTTTGCTCTATGAGTTCATTGTGACCCAACCCTAACCGTAAGTGGAAATTTCCTCCTATGGGATTTTCCCATGTATTTTACAAGGAAACATAGATCGGGCAGCCTAGAAAAGTAAGTTGCTTCCTAACCATACCCAAGCACTCAGAGATTTTTGGTGGTGTCCATTTTGCTCTATGAGATCATGTTGAACTAACCCTAATCCTAAGTGGACTTTACTCCTATGGGATTTTCCCAAGTATTTTACCAGGCAACATAGATAGGGAACCTAGAAAAGTAAGTGCCCGAAAACCCTACCCGAAATACTCCAATTGTTGTGGGTGGTTTCCATTTTGCTCTATAAAGTTCATGGTGACCTAACCCGGAAACCTAACGTGGAATTTTTCATCACTATGGGATTTTCCCATGTATTTTACAAGGAAACATAGATAGGGCAGCCTAGAAAAGTAAGTGCCCTGCTAACCATACCCAAGCACTCCGAATTTGTTGGCGGTCTCCATTTTGCTCTATGAGTTTATGGTGACCTAACCCTTACCGAAACTGGATTTTTCCTCCTATGGGATTTTCCCCTGTATTTTACCAGGAAACATAGAACGGGCAGCCTAGAAAAGTAAGTGCCCTCATAACAATACCCAAGCACTCCGAGTTTTTTGATGGTGTCCATTTTGCTCTCTGAGTTCATGGTGACCTAACCCTAACCCTAAGTGGAATTTTCATCCTATGGGATTTTCCCATGTATTTTACCAGGAAACATAGATAGGGCAGCCTAGAAAAGTAAGTGCCCTGCTAACCATACCCAAGCACTCCGAGTTTGTTGGCGGTCTCCATTTTGCTCTATGAGTTTATGGTGACCTAAAACTAACCGAAACTGGAATTTTCCTCCTATGGGATTTTCCTCTGTATTTTACCAGGAAACATAGAAAGGACAGCCTAGAAAAGTAAGTGCCCTCATAACAATAGCCAAGCACTCCGAGTTTTTTGACGGTGTCCATTTTGCTCTATGAGTTCATGGTGACCTAATCCTAACCTTAGGTGGAATTTTCCTCCTATGGGATTTTCCAATGTATTTGACCAGGAAACATAGATAGGGCAGCCTAGAAAAGTAAGTGCCCTCCTAACCATACCCAAGCACTCCGTGTTTGTTGGTGGTGTCCATTTTGCTCTATGAGTTCATGGTGACCTAACCCTAACACTAAGTGGAATTATCATCCTATGGGATTTTCCCATGTGTTTTACCAGGAAACATATCTAGGGCAGCCTAGAAAAGTAAGTGCCCTCCAAACCATACCCAAATATTCCAAGTTTGTTGGCGGTGTCCATTTTGCTCTATGAGTTCATGGTGACCTTACCCTAAACCGAAGTGGAATTATCATCCTATGGTATTTCCCCATGTGTTTTACCAGGAAACATAGATAGGGCAGCCTAGAAAAGTAAGTGCCCTCCTAACCATACCGAAGAACTCCGACTTTGTTGGCGGTGTCCATTTTGCTCTATGAGTTTATGGTGACCTAACCCTAACCGAAACTGGAATTTTCCTCCTATGGGATTTTCCCATTTATTTTACCAGGAAACATAGATAGGGCAGTCTAGAAAAGTAACTGCCCTCATAACAATACCCAAGCACTCCGAGTTTTTTCACGGTGTCCATTTTGCTCTATGAGTTCATGGTGACCTAACCCTAACCCTAAGTGGAATTTTACTCCTATGGCATTTTCCCATGTATTTTACCAGGAAACGTAGAAAGTTCAGCCTTGAAAAGTAAGTGCCCAAATAACCATACCCAAGCACTCCGTGTTTGTTGGCGGTGTCCATTTTGCTCTATGAGTTCATGGTGACCTAACCCTAACCCTAAGTGGAATTTTACTCCTATGGGATTTTCCCATATATTTTACCAGGAAACATTGATAGGGCAGCCTAGAAAAGTAAGTGCCCTCCTAACCATACCCAAATACTCCGAGTTTGTAGGCGGTGTCCATTTTGCTCTATGAGTTCATGGTGACCTAACCCTAACCCTAAGTGGAATTTTACTCCTATGGGATTTTCCCATATATTTTACCAGGAAACATTGATAGGGCAGCCTAGAAAAGTAAGTGCCCTCATAACAATAACCAAGAACTCCAAGTTTTTTGACGATGTCCATTTTGCTATAACAGTTCATTCTGACCCAACCCTAACCCTAGGTGGAGTTTTCCTCTTATGGAATTTTCCATGTATTTTACCAAGAAACATAGATAGGGCAGTCTAGAAAAGTAACTGCCCTCATAACAATACCCAAGCACTCCGAGTTTTTTCACGGTGTCCATTTTGCTCTATGAGTTCACGGTAACCTAACCCTAACCCTAAGTGGAATTTTCATCCTATGGTATTTTCCCATGTGTTTCACCAGGAATCATAGATAGGGCAGCCTAGAAAACTAAGTGCCCTCCTAACCATACCCAAGCACTCGGAGTTTTTTGGTGGTTTCCATTTTGCTCTATGAGATTATGTTGACCTAACCCTAATCCTAAGTGGAATTTTCCTCCTATGGGATTTTCCCATGTATTTTACCAGGAAACATAGATAGGGAAGCCTAGAAAAGTAAGTGCCCTGAAAACCATACCCAAATACTCCAAGTTTGTTGGTGGTGTCCATTTTGCTCTATAAGTTCATGGTGACCTAACCCTAAACCTAAGTGGAATTTTCATCCTATGGGATTTTCCCATGTATTTTACCAGGAAACATAGATAGGGCAGCCTAGAAAAGTAAGTGCCCTGCTAACCATACCCAAGCACTCGGAGTTTGTTGGCGGTCTCCATTTTGCTCTATGAGTTTATGGTGACCTAACCCTAACCGAAACTGGAATTTTCCTCCTATGGGATTTTCCTCTGTATTTTACCAGGAAACATAGAAAGGACAGCCTAGAAAAGTAAGTGCCCTCATAACAATACCCAAGCACTCCGTGTTTGTTGATGGTGTCCATTTTGATCTATGAGTTCATGATGACCTAACCCTATCCCTAAGTGGAATTATCATCCTATGGGATTTTCCCATGTGTTTTACCAGGAAACATAGATAGGGCAGCCTAGAAAAGTAAGTGCCCTCCTAACCATACCGAAGAACTCCGACTTTGTTGGCGGTGTCCATTTTGCTCTATGAGTTTATGGTGACCTAACACTAACCGAAACTGGAATTTTCCTCCTATGGGATTTTCCCATTTATTTTACCAGGAAACATTGATAGGGCAGCCTAGAAAAGTAAGTGCCCTCATAACAATACCCAAGAACTCCGAGTTTTTTGACAGTGTCCATTTTGCTCTATGAGTTCATGGTGACCTAACCTTAACCTTAGGTGGAATTTTCCTCCTATGGGATTTTCCAATGTATTTTACCAGGAAACATAGATAGGGTAGCCTAGAAGAGTAAATGCCCCACAAACCATACCCAAATACTCCGAGTTTCTTGGTGGTGTCCATTTTGCTCTATGAGTTCATGGTGACCTTTACCTAAACCTAAGTGGAATTATCATCCTATGGTATTTCCCCATGTGTTTTACCAGGAAACATAGATAGGGCAGCCTAGAAAAGTAAGTGCCCTCCTAACCATACCGAAGAACTCCGACTTTGTTGGCGGTGTCCATTTTGCTCTATGAGTTTATGGTGACATAACCCTAACCGAAACTGGAATTTTCCTCCTATGGGATTTTCCCATTTATTTTACCAGGAAACATAGGTAGGGCAGCCTAGAAAAGTAACTGCCCTCATAACAATACCCAAGCACTCCGAGTTTTTTCACGGTGTCCATTTTGCTCTATGAGTTCATGGTGACCTAACCCTAACCCTAAGTGGAATTTTACTCCTATGGCATTTTCCCATGTATTTTACCAGGAAACTTAGAAAGTTCAGCCTTGAAAAGTAAGTGCCCACATAACCATACCCAAGCACTCCGTGTTTGTTGGCGTTGTCCATTTTGCTCTATGAGTTCATGGTGACCTAACCCTAACCCTAAGTGGAATTTTACTCCTATGGATTTTTCCCATATATTTTACCAGGAAACATTGATAGGGCAGCCTAGAAAAGTAAGTGCACTCCTAACCATACCCAAATACTCCGAGTTTGTAGGCGGTGTCCATTTTGCTCTATGAGTTCACGGTGACCTAACCCTAACCCTAAGTGGAATTTTCATCCTATGGGATTTTCCCATGTGTTTCACCAGGAAGCATAGATAGGGCAGCCTAGAAAACTAAGTGCCCTCCTAACCATACCGAAGAACTCCGACTTTGTTGGCGGTGTCCATTTTGCTCTATGAGTTTATGGTGACCTAACACTAACCGAAACTGGAATTTTCCTCCTATGGGATTTTCCCATTTATTTTACCAGGAAACATAGATAGGGCAGCCTAGAAAAGTAACCGCCCTCATAACAATACCCCAGCACTCCGAGTTTTTTGACGGTGTCCATTTTGCTCTATGAGTTCATGGTGACCTAACCCTAACCCTAAGTGGAATTTTACTCCTATGGGATTTTCCCATGTATTTTACCAGGAAACATAGATAGCACAGCCTAGAAAAGTATGAGCCCTCCAAACCATACCCAAGCACTCCGGGTTTGAAGGCGGTGTCCATTTTGCTCTATGAGTTCATGGTGAACTAACCCTAACCCTAAGTGGAATTTTCCTCCTATGGGATTTTCCCATGTGTTTCACCAGGAATCATAGATAGGGCAGCCTAGAAAACTAAGTGCCCTCCTAACCATACCCAAGCACTCGGAGTTTTTTGGTGGTTTCCATTTTGCTCTATGAGATTATGTTGACCTAACCCTAATCCTAAGTGGAATTTTCCTCCTATGGGATTTTCCCATGTCTTTTACCAGGAAACATAGTATAGGGAAGCCTAGAAAAGTAAGTGCCCTGAAAACCATACCCAAATACTCCAAGTTTGTTGGTGGTGTCCATTTTGCTCTATGAGTTTCATGGTGACCTAACCCTAAACCTAAGTGGAATTTTCATCCTATGGGATTTTCCCATGTATTTTACCAGGAAACATAGATAGGGCAGCCTAGAAAAGTAAGTGCCCTGCTAACCATACCCAAGCACTCCGAGTTTGTTGGCGGTCTCCATTTTGCTCTATGAGTTTATGGTGACCTAACCCTAACCGAAACTGGAATTTTCCTCCTATGGGATTTTCCTCTGTATTTTACCAGGAAACATAGAAAGGACAGCCTAGAAAAGTAAGTGCCCTCATAACATACCCAAGCACTGCCTCCGTGTTTGTTGGTGGTGTCCATTTTGATCTATGAGTTCATGATGACCTAACCCTAACCCTAAGTGGAATTATCATCCTATGGGATTTTCCCATGTATTTTACCAGGAAACATAGATAGGGCAGCCTAGAAAAGTAAGTGCCCTCATAACAATACCCAAGAACTCCGAGTTTTTTGACAGTGTCCATTTTGCTCTATGAGTTCATGGTGACCTAACCTTAACCTTAGGTGGAATTTTCCTCCTATAGGATTTTCCAATGTATTTTACCAGGAAACATAGATAGGGTAGCCTAGAAAAGTAAATGCCCCACAAACCATACCCAAATACTCCGAGTTTGTTGGCGGTGTCCATTTTGCTCTATGAGTTTATGGTGACATAACCCTAACCGAAACTGGAATTTTCCTCCTATGGGATTTTCCCATTTATTTTACCAGGAAACATAGGTAGGGCAGCCTAGAAAAGTAACTGACCTCATAACAATACCCAAGCACTTCGAGTTTTTTCACGGTGTCCATTTTGCTCTATGAGTTCATGGTGACCTAACCCTAACCCTAAGTGGAATTTTACTCCTATGGCATTTTCCCATGTATTTTACCAGGAAACTTAGAAAGTTCAGCCTTGAAAAGTAAGTGCCCACATAACCATACCCAAGCACCCCGTGTTTGTTGGCGTTGTCCATTTTGCTCTATGAGTTCATGGTGACCTAACCCTAACCCTAAGTGGAATTTTACTCCTATGGATTTTTCCCATATATTTTACCAGGAAACATTGATAGGGCAGCCTAGAAAAGTAAGTGCACTCCTAACCATACCCAAATACTCCGAGTTTGTAGGCGGTGTCCATTTTGCTCTATGAGTTCACGGTGACCTAACCCTAACCCTAAGTGGAATTTTCATCCTATGGGATTTTCCCATGTGTTTCACCAGGAAGCATAGATAGGGCAGCCTAGAAAACTAAGTGCCCTCCTAACCATACCGAAGAACTCCGACTTTGTTGGCGGTGTCCATTTTGCTCTATGAGTTTATGGTGACCTAACACTAACCGAAACTGGAATTTTCCTCCTATGGGATTTTCCCATTTATTTTACCAGGAAACATAGATAGGGCAGCCTAGAAAAGTAACCGCCCTCATAACAATACCCAAGCACTCCGAGTTTTTTGACGGTGTCCATTTTGCTCTATGAGTTCATGGTGACCTAACCCTAACCCTAAGTGGAATTTTACTCCTATGGGATTTTCCCATGTATTTTACCAGGAAACATAGATAGACAGCCTAGAAAAGTATGAGCCCTCCAAACCATACCCAAGCACTCCGGGTTTGAAGGCGGTGTCCATTTTGCTCTATGAGTTCATGGTGAACTAACCCCAACCCTAAGTGGAATTTTCCTCCTATGGGATTTTCCCATGTATTTTACCAGGAAACATATATACGGCAGCCTAGAAAAGTAAGTGCCCTGAAAACCATACCCAAGCACTCGGAGTTTGTTGGTGGTGTCCATTTTGCTCTATGAGTTCATGGTGACCTAAACCTAAACCTAAGTGGAATTTTCATCCTATGGGATTTTCCCATGTATTTTACCAGGAAACAATAGTATAGGGCAAGCCTAGAAAAGTAAGTGCCTCTGCTAACCCTACCCAATGCACTCCAAGTTTGTTGGCGTCTCCAGTTTGCTCTATGAGTTTATGGTGACCCTAACCCTAACCGAACTGCTGATTTTCCTCCTTGGGATTTTCCTCTGTATTTTACCAGGAAACATAGAAGGACAGCCTAGAAAAAGTAGTGCCCTATAACAATACCCAAGCAACTCCTTGGTTTGTTGATGTGTCCATGTTTGATCTATGGAGTTCATGGTGACCTAACCCTAACCCTAAGTGGAATTTTACTCCTATGGGATTTTCCCATGTATTTTACCAGGAAACTTAGAAAGTTCAGCCTTGAAAAGTAATTGCCCACATAACCATACCCAAGCACTCCGTGTTTGTTGGCGGTGTCCATTTTGCTCTATGAGTTCATGGTGACCTAACCCTAACCCTAAGTGGAATTTTCCTCCTATGGGATTTTCCCATGTATTTTACCAGGAAACATAGATATGGCAGCCTAGAAATGTAAGTGCCCTCCTAACCATACCAAAGCACTCCGAGTTTTTTTGACGGTGTCCATTTTGCTTATGAGTTCATGGTGACCTAACCCACCCTAAAAGTGGAATTTTTTACTCCTATGGGATTTCCCATGTATTTTACCAGGAAACTTAGAAAGTTCAGTCTTGAAAAGTAAGTGCCCACATAACCATAACCAAGCACTCCGTGTTTGTTGGCGGTGTCCATTTTGCTCTATGAGTTCATGGTGACCGAACCCTAAGTGGAATTTTACTCCTATGGGATTTTCCCATGTATTTTACCAGGAAACATTGATAGGGCAGCCTAGAAAAGTAAGTGCCCTCATAACAATACCCAAGCACTCTGAGTTTTTTGACAGTGTCCATTTTGCTCTATGAGTTCATGGTGACCTAACCCTAACCTTAGGTGGAATTTTCCTCCTATGGGATTTTCCAAAGTATTTTACCAGGAAACATAGATAGGGTAGCCTAGAAAAGTAAATGCCCCACAAACCATACCCAAATACTCCGAGTTTGTTGGTGGTGTCCATTTTGCTCTATGGGTTCATGGTGATCTAACCCTAACCCTAAGTGGAATTTTCCTCCTATGGGATTTTCCCATGTATTTTACCAGGAAAAATAGATAGGGCAGCCTAGAAAAGTAAGTGCCCTCATAACAAAAACCAAGCACTCCAATTTTTTTGACGGTGTCCATTTTGCTATATGAGTTCATTGTGACCCAACCCTAACCCTAGGTGGAGTTTTCCTCTTATGGGATTTTCCATGTATTTTACCAGGAAACATAGATAAAGCAGCCTAGAAAAGTAAGTGCCCTCCTAACCATACCCAAATACTCCAAGTTTGTACGCGGTGTCCATTTTGCTCTATGAGTTCATGGTGACCTAACCCTAACCCTAAGTGGAATTTTCATCCTATGGGATTTTCCCATGTGTTTCACCAGGAAGCATAGATAGGGCAGCCTAGAAAACTAAGTGCCCTCCTAACCATACCCAAGCACTCGGAGTTTTTTGGTGGTTTCCATTTTGCTCTATGAGATCATGTTGACCTAACCCTAATCCTAAGTGGAATTTTACTCCTATGGGATTTTCCCATGTATTTTACCAGGAAACATAGATAGGACAGCCTAGAAAATTATGAACCCTCCAAGCCATACCCAAGCACTCCGGGTTTCAAGGCGGTGTCCATTTTGCTCTATGAGTTCATGGTGAACTAACCCCAACCCTAAGTGGAATATACCTCCTATGGGATTTTCCCATGTTTTTTCCAGGAAACATTGATAGGGCAGCCTAGAAAAGTCAGTGCCCTC
>NW_024098821.1:0-99658 GCF_016545835.1 Crotalus tigris
AAGCTGTGTCTGGTTTGCGGTGCAATTGTATTTGTCATTTTTTATTATGAGTATACTGGCCCACATTAAAACTGAAATTCTGTTGCCTGCTCTGAAAAGAAAGTATATATCTATCCATACACATGCATAACACATATATACACGTGATATATAGTGGGGCAAAAAACTATTGCCCCACTGGATATCATATATACACATGATATACAGTGGGTCAATTGTGCAAGTTCTCCCATTTAAAAAGATGAGAGAGGCCTGTAATTGTCATCATAGGTAGACCTCAACTATGAGAGACAAAATGAGCAAACAAATCCAGACAATCACATTGTCTGATTTGGAAAGAATTTATTTGCAAATTATGGTGGAAAATAAGTATTTGGTCAATATCAAAAATTCATCTCAAGACTTTGTTATATATCCTTTGTTGGCAATGACAGAGGTCAAACGTTTTCTGTAAGTCTTCACAAGGTTGGCACACACTGTTGCTGGTATGTTGGCCCAGTCCTTCATGCAGATCTCCTCTAGAGCAGTGATGTTTTGGGGCTGTCGCTGGGCAACACCTTCCAAAGGTTTTATAATAATAATAATAATAATAATAATAATAATAATAATAATAATAATAATAATAATAATAATAATAATAATAGTAAAGTTGGAAGGGACCTTGGAGGTCATCTAGTCCAACACTCCCGCTCGGGCACGAAACCCTACACGAATGTTCGGACAAATGGCTGTCCTAGTCCTCTTCTTACAAACTTCCAGTGTTTTGGAGCATTTTACTGCTTCTGGGAGGCAAGCTTGTTCCACTGATTAATTGGTTTCTAACTGTCAGGAAGTTTCTCCTTATTCTAGGTTGCTTCTCTCCTTTATTAGTTTCCACCATTGCTTCTTGTCCCCCTGCCTTCCGGTGCTTTGGAGAATCGCTTAATTCCCTCTTCTTTTATGGCAGCCCCTGAGATATTGGGAACACTGCTATCATGTCCCCCCTTTTAGTGTCCTTCTCTTCGTTAAAGTAGACATACCCAATTCTAGCAACCGTTCCTTATATGTTTTAGCCTCCAGTCCCCTAATCATCTTTGTTGCTCTTCTCTGTACTCTTTCTAGAGTCTCAACATCTTTTTTACATCGTGGTGACCAAAACTGGATGCAGTATTCCAAGTTTTCTATGGGGTTGAGATCTGGAGACTGGCTAGGCCACTCCAGGACCTTGAAATGCTTCTTACGAAGCCACTCCTTCATTGATCGGGCGGTGTGTTTGGGATCATTGTCATGCTGAAAGACCCAGCCATATTTCATCTTCAATGCCCTTGCTGATGGAAGGAGGTTTGCACTCAAAATCTCACGATATATGGCCCCATTCATTCTTTCCTGTACACGGATCAGTCGTCCTAGTTCCTTTGCAGAGAAACAGCCCCAAAGCATGATATTGCCACCCCCATGCTTCACAGCAGGTATGGTGTTCTTTGGATGTAACTCAGCATTCTCTCTCCTCCAAACACGACGAGTTGTGTTTCTACCAAAGAGTTCTACTTTGGTTTCATCTGACCATAGGACATTTTCCCAATCCTCTTCTGGATCATCCAAATGGTCTCTAGCAAACTTCAGATGGGCCCAGACATGTACTGGCTGAAGCAGGGGGACACGTCTGGCACTGCAGAATCTGAGTTTCTGGCGGTGTAGTGTGTTACTGATGGTTGCCTTTGTTATGTTGGTCCCAGCTCTCTGCAGGTCATTCACTAGGTCCCCCCGTGTGGTTCTGGGATCTTTGCTCACCGTTCTTGTGATCATCTTGACCCCATGGGATGAGATCTTGCGTGGAGCCCCAGATCGAGGGAGATTATCAGTGGTATTGTATGTCTTCCATTTTCTAATTATTGCTCCCACAGTTGATTTCTTCACAGCAAGCTGCTTACCTATTGCAGATTCAGTCTTCCCAGCCTGGTGCAGGTCTACAATTTTGTTTCTGGTGTCCTTCGACGGTCTTCACCATAGTGGAGTTTGGAGTGTGACTGTTTGAGGTTGTGGACAGGTGTCTTTTATACTGATAACAAGTTCAAACAGGTGCCATTAATACAGGTAATGAGTGGAGGACAGAGGAGCCTCTTAAAGAAGTTACAGGTCTGTGAGAGCCAGAAATCTTGCTTGTTTGTAGGTGACCAAATACTTATTTTCCACCATAATTTGCAAATAAATTCTTTCCAAATCAGACAATGTGATTGTCTGGATTTGTTTTCTCATTTTGTCTCTCATAGTTGAGGTCTACCTATGATGACACTTACAGGCCTCTCTCATCTTTTTAAGTGGGAGAACTTGCACAATTGGTGGCTGACTAAATACTTTTTTGCCCCACTTTTTTTCCCATATAGTGGAAAGAGGAAGGTTGAGAGTTCACAAGGTTGATACTATATGGAACAAAAGTGAGACTGAATCTGGATGTTCTGTTTTGGTTACCCAGAATCCTCCTCCCAGAAGGTAACAAGGAAAACAGGTTATGAAATGGATGTGTAGTGTCCCAGACAATATTGCGGACCCTGCTCAAGCAATGCTTATATGCTATGTCCTGGATTGAAGGAAGGGAACTGCCAATAATGTTTTCTGCCATCCTCACCATTCTCTGCACAGCCTTTCAGTCTGAAGCAGTAATGCTTCCAAACCAGACTGTAATGACAGAATGCTCTTGATCAAATGTTGGTTGTCATTTTTAAACTGCTACATGATACATAGTAATGTGCAGGGCTGCCTGTTTTCAGTGGTGTCACAGTTCTGGCAGGTTGGGAAATTCTGGATCCATTTTGTGAAAGAATGATACCGAGTGGGATCCTGGACATATGTCTTCTGTACTGTGAAGCTTCTTTTCAAAATTCAGATGGTCCCAACCATGTGGACTTTCTAGAATCTTTTTTTTTTATTGAAAATTTTTTAAAAGTTTTACAAATAAACAACCAACCCTCACCCAATCCCTCCCAAACACCCCCCTCCCTCCCCCCTCCCCGAGCTTCCCAGAACTGAATACAGGCTTATTTAAAATTTTAAAAAACCTAAACAAATTTTTACAACTTATAAAATGATTAATAATAAAATATATATGACCTAGGCATTGAAAAGAAAAATACTTAAAAAAGAAAGAAAAAAGAGAGGAAAAAGAGAGAGAGAAAGAAAAAGAAGAAGAAAGAAAGATAAAAAAATAAAAGAAAAAAAGAGAAGGAAGAAAACAAAAGACGGAAAAAGAAAAAAAAACAATCTATAAAATATCAAAATTTTTTATACAATTTATGAAAAAGCTAAATGATATTTTTCCATATCCAAATTATATTGTATAAAATTTATCCATTTTTCCCATACAACAAAAAATTTCTCTTGAGATTGCTCCTTTAAGAAAGCCGAAATCTTTGCCATTTCCGCCAAATAAGAAACTTTATAAAACCACTCTTGTAAGGTAGGCAAAGATTCCTTCTTCCAATATTGTCCTACTAACAGCCTTGCGGCTGTGATCAAATTTAACATCAATATAACTTCCTTAGCATCACAATCCGTAACAATACCTAATAAAAATAATTGCGGGGTAAATTTTACCCTCCTTCTAAAAATTCTTTGAATATTCCACCATATCTTAATCCAGAAAGCTTTTATATTGACTTTCTAGAATCTTGAAGACTTGGTTCCTTCTTCAGTCATTGGGGCTAGAATATTGGTGGAGTCCTTTAATGGAGGTGGAAGTTGTTTAATTCTTACATGCCTTGTAAGAGACTCAATTGATTTTTAAATGATGTTTCCAATGGTGTTTATATTTTGCTTTTATATATACTTTATTAGCTGCTCAGATATATTTGTGTATGGATGGGAAGCTATATAAGTTTGCTAAATGAATACAGATTTAAATACTAATAGGATTAGATACCTTGTTCTATTCATGTGACAAAGCATTAAGAATTATATTGAGACTTTGATTACTACTTTTCAAGGGAAGACTCCTGAAGTTGGGCAAAGATTTTTTAGAGCAGGATGGGACAATCTGGAGAATGATGGATATTTTGGTAGAAAGTTCAAGATCCCTGTTTGCGTGCAGTGGTGACAGGGTCCTAGAATGCTCCTTCTCAGCTCAGTGAAAGTGTTCTCTTCCCATCTCTGAACCTGCATACCTTTCCCCCAGTGTGGAGGAGGACATAGATAAATCCATACTGTCTAAACAATGGACAGGCATGGTAATGGTGGGATTATACAAGCCAGATCTCTCTATCCTGCACTGTCATATGCACCTGCCTTCTCACAAGTCCTCTGCTGATGGAACTGCTTTTGAACATAGGCTTAACACATTTCTTGAATTGGAGATTGACTCAGAAGCCTGGGGTTTGAAATAAGCATTTAGTCAAGTAGCCAAGAAGTGCCAGGCAGCTTCCATTCCTCTGAAGTCACCTGATAGGATGAGCGATGAAGCATGCCACTTTTTTTTTCTTCAATAAAACTGCCGGTGTTTGTTGTATTTTCAAAGAAATAGTAAGATTGTCCTTTGAAGAACTTTTGAGTGCATTTTTGGCTTCCTTAAGTCTTTCTCTTTCCTTGGTCACAAATGAAGTAAGTCAGTAGAAAACTATTTTAGTCTTCATGATCTGTTCATTCCTTCACATCAACAATTGTGCTTTGAAGAGTCAACTTGCACTCTTTTCCACATCTGATATCCATGCCCAGATAGATAGCTCATACGATTATGTCTAATTAGAAGAAGTGTCTAATTGGGATCATCAATGTCATGATGGCTTTCTTGGCATGGACATTGCCTGATAGTTAAGTTATGCCAATCTGTGAATGGAAAACCCTTCCCTCTTCCATTATATACTTAACAATAGAGTTATATTTCCTTTTCTTTTCACTGAGACTGGCACATAATCAATTGCGTACATTCAGAATCTCATTTATTTGGGCCTCTGAAATCTACCTTTGTAAGTTTCTGTGCTATGTAGGGCTATTATAGAGAAATCACAGTTGGCCTTATCCCTCATTTACCTGCCTCAAGATGAGATGTGCAGATGGTGTATTTTTGTTTTAATTATCACTTTTTTTCCTCATCAAGCATATTGTACTTTTGATTCTCAATATCTATTTTTCTATTGAAAGAAAGCCACATCCTCTGTGAGGATCCTATCAGCATCTTTTCTTTGTTGGTGTATTTGTTTATTAGATTTATAAGGCCACCAACTCAAACAATGTAACACTAGCAGAAATACAATAAAAAAAGAATAAGCAATAAACATGACTCCTTCATGATAAGGGGCCAGGCTATTTTATGGACCGCCTCTCTCTGATTACATCAGGTCACCTCATCAGATGTGCTAGAACAGTGGTTCTTAACCTGGGCGATATCGCCCCCCCCCCAGGAAACACTTTTGAGACTTTTTCGTACAGTGAATCGCTGTATATCTGTTGTACAAAAACATCAGATCGCTTGCTATTAGTGGATTGAATTGTGTTTTCAAATGTTCCTCCAGCTAGCTTCAGTACAGAATGCCACATTTATGTGAATACGCATTTCTTATCTTCATGTGCGTTGTGCAGCAGCTTCTACTCTTTTTATATTTCTTTTTGCATCTTAAATTTCACTTGTAATTCTATCATTAAATATTACTGTTTTTCTTTTCGGGCATTTCACTTTCTTGCAATTGAATTTTGTTTTCAGTGGTCATTACATTTAAGTGTCTTGAATAAATAAGATAATAATGAAATACATGTATCACGAAGTTTGGGAATAAAGTGATGGGTGGCACCAAATTTTTTCATACAGTTGAGATATGGGAAAAAGACTGGAAATAAATTATTTGCATTGATATGTCCTGATGACAATTTTAAAGAAAACAAAAAAAGTGTTTGCATAAATTGAAGAACTTTTTCCTATGTGGTGATTGAGAGGTTATGTTGGGGGAGAGGGGCGATGACAATTTCATCATTGGCTCAAGGGGGCGATTCGTTCAAAACAGGTTAAGAACCATTGTGCTAGAGGATGCATGCTGTGGGACCATCAGATAGGGACATGTATTTAGTGGTTCCTATGAAATGTAACCTCTGATGTGTTATCCGGCTTATGGAACATTCTTCATCCCTAAAATTAGATGAGCTCTATCCTGTTTAATTCCTGAAGGCCCTCAAGAGTTGATTATGTCATCAGACCTGGGGCTCTCAGGGAATGGGAGACATGTGTAGATGGCTCTATTGCTGAGATGGCTAGTTTTACTCTCCCTTCACCTAGGATTTGCATTTCTGTTTTTATATTTATTGTTCATATGATTTGTATATATATTTATACCTGTGGTTTTTATCTGTGGTTTTACCTCTTTGTTGTGCACCACTGAGATTTCCCTTCCATGTGTGGTGGGTAGCTTTATAAATTCAATAAAAAATAAATAAAATAAGGGACAAGATAGCAAAGAAAGTGTGTTGACAATTTAATAAAATTGCGTAAATATTGTAAATTGAAGTAAAATTGCTAATAACAAATCACTATTTTGTTGAAATACCCGGGCAGAAAATGTTTCCGCCAGTAGAGAAGTAATTTGGATGGTCTGACTCATCATGTTTTATATCAGAGCATAACATTCTGAGGTGTTGGCATTTTCCAAAATTTTGAATCTGATCCCCATACCCTGAAATTTAAATTATGATATTAAAACGAAAATGTGTTGGAAAGATACATAAATACATAACTATAAATCATATTAGCATTTTATTGTAATTCAATATAAAGAAGATAAAATCTTATTTAATAAATAAGATTAATTGTGGATATCCTAGCCACTATATTTATAAATGTAGCTTTCAATTTATGGATCAAAGAAAAAGACGTCTTCATCCAGAAAAAATAGTGCACATTTTTTCCTTGTTATTGTGTGTTTGTGAAGTTTCTTACATTAAGAGCCCTGGTGACATAGTGTTAGAAGACAGTATTGCATACAAAGCCCAGTTTGATCTTGACTAGGTGCAAGGTTCGCTCAGCTTTCCAACCTTCTGAGGTTGGTAAATAAAGACCCAGATTGTTGGGGGCAATGTGCAAGTAATGCTTACATGGTAAACCGTGCCGAGAGTGCTGAAATTGCTATGGAGCTGTATACAAGTCTAAATGTTATTCCTTTCAAAAATGGAAGAAGACATCTATTCCTGAATAAAATTCTTTGACCAATCATCTGTTATGTTGTCTTCAGCCAAATTAGGAATTAGGGCAGCATTTACGCTGCACTTGAAACCACACTAGTCTTTTTCCTAACTAGCTGCTCTCTGGCATTCAGCTCTGGTCTCAGCATGATAATATAGCACTTGGGCATAAAAATGCAACCTAATAAGCCACCACTTGAGGCCAAGATAGAGAAGACCTCCACAGCCACCATGGATTTCCCCTTAGTGCTTAAGTAGGTTGGCACAAAGGAGACCCAAACACTGCAAAAGACCAGCATGCTGAAGGTGATGAGTTTGGCTTCATTGAAACTGTCGGGCAACTTCCGGGCAAAGAAGGCCACTATGAAGCTGATGAGGGCCAAAAGCCACATGTAGCCCAGCACAACATAAAACATGATCTCTGAGCCTTCGTTGCATTGCACTAAGATCTCATCCAATTGGGAATGCATGTCCAACTCTGGGAAAGGAGGAGAAAGGGTCAACCACACAGCACAGATGCTTGTTTGAATAAATGAGCAAAACACAATGACTATCCACCACCTCATGCGGTTCCCTGGCTTTGTGGCTATGAAGGCCAGAACCACAGTGATGGTTTTGGCTAACACACAAGATACTGCAATGGAGAAGACAACTCCAAAAACTGCTTGCCGGAGGAGACATGTGACTATCCCTGGGCATCCGAGGAAGAAGAAAGAGCAGAGAAAACACAGCAGGAGTGAGAAAAGCAAAGTGCAGGTGATATCCCAAGTGTTGGCTTTGACAATGGGAGTGTTTTGGTGGCGGATAAATGTCCCCATCACTACAATTGTGATTACAGCAAAAGAAACAGCAAAGCTAGTCAGGATTTCTCCCAGGAATTCTTCGTAGGATAAGTAGGCAATAATTTTGGGAATACATTGATGGTGCTTCTCATTTGGATATTGTTCTTCTGGGCACCTCTCACATTGCTTGGAATCTAAAAACCATAAATAAGATTTTTAAAAATTCTACACATTGAATTGATATTAGGTTTTAACAATTATTCTTTGCTGAAACAGTTTTTGGAATCTTCACAAATAAAAGTATGGTTGTATTCTGAGCAAGTTTCCATATTACCACTTGAATCTGATAAGTAGAATTGGCTTCATATAAAGAAAATAAACCTCTTTCAAAAATTGTGCCTTAGGAAAATCTTTTTAAAAGTTTATTTAATATGCCATATTTCTTGAAGAAGAGATTACAGACCTAAATAAAGAAAAACTTCTATTTAAAAAAAGAAGAAAAAAAACAAGGCAGGTGAGAGATCCCAATCAATCTATTCTTGTGTTTAAAATTATATTAAAAAACCCAAACTTGATTAGAGAATAATGTATTTTTAAAGAGATATTACCGTAGATCTCTTTTTCTTACCAACCAGGGTGGAAATGCTCCCCTCTGAACATTGGACACAGTCATAGCAGCAAACCTGTTTCCCCTCCTTAATTAATTTCCGGTACCCAGGATAGCAACTTTCTACACAGGTGGCAGAAGGTGGTGTCTAATGGGACTTGCAAAAGAAAATAATTAAAATTTTTAAATTCCTAGAACTGATTGCTAGATTCAGTTAGAAGAGAGGTGAACATCTTTTAACTGCTATTGAAAATTTGGATAGAAATCCCTTCACAACTCCTACATCATACATAAAGGAATTTGAAATATCCGAAGAGGGTCATAAAGGAATCTCTCACAAACTTAATGAGCTGTCTTAATTTGACAAATAATAAGAAATAAACTTATATGAGAAATGTTGAATTTCTAAGAATTTTGGTTGGTAATGACATCCATATTTAGTCTTCCTCACTTCCTTGAGCTGATGGCAAATATATTCCTGCCTAGCATTTGCTGTCCTTTTTTAATTATCTCTGTGTTGCATTGCCATTGGAGAATGGTGTCCTGATTCTCCATGTATAATAAATGTAGTCACAAATGAAGGCCAATATGTGTGTCCCAGGATAATATTGCAGGATCCAATCTGGGTCGGTCTCTGGGACCCGAGGTTGTATTACAAGCTTTTGGACTTGTGTTGGAGCCCATCTTCTAGGAACTTCTCTCTAACACAGTATGTGCTGTTCTGTGTGTGGTATTTATAGTACCTGTGATAAGTGGCTTTTTAGATGTCGATGGCTGGCTTTTAAGTCATTAGCGTGTGCTGCCCAGCCCTCACCTTTTAAGTACTAGGCTAAATGTAAATCATCACTCCTAATGACTGACAAGGGGACCAGGCTTCAATTACTTCCCTGGCTTTTTTTGTGCCTGCTTGTCCAACAATCTTAAAAGTTGAAAATTGAATGTGTATCCTTGTCCATTGCAGTGTGAGGCTACCAATGAGTTCGGGGCTCCTCATCTGATGAATGTCAGGAATTCATGCAGGAGAAACAGTCCTGCATGAACTAGAACACCATATATTTCATAACTAGATATCTAAATTCTGGTGCTGCTATGTGGATGAGATTTTTGTCATCATCAAGAGAAATGCTCTTAAAGATTTTCATGCCATTCTGAACTCCATCTTCCCCAACATACAGTTCACAATGGAGGAAGAAACAGTTAGGCAATTACCATTTGTAAACACAGAAGATGGAAGCCTAGAAACTACAGTTAAATGTCTATGGAGATTCTCAGTCATCCAGGTCATTGTTATCCCAAATACTTTTTTATGAGACAATAGGACTTTGTTGTTTTTCTTTGAAGACGTTTTGCTTCTCATCCAAGAAAAAGCAATAGTTGCTTGCATAGCTTTATGGGTGGGATTTCTAACTTTTTATTGGGGAATTGTTATGTATGTATGTATCCAGACTTGGTTTCAATCTTGACCATGCCGATACTTTGTAACTAATAAACATGTTCTCTAAGGAAGTTTCAAGCCTTGGAGTTCTGCTTTATTTGTCTCTGTCTGTCGGAACCATGACAGAATCATTACAGAAACAGTCCTGGGTGAGATAGAACACCATTCATTTCAGAACTACACACCTAAATTCTGGTGCTGCTACATGGATGAGATATTTGTCATCATCAAGAGAAATACACTTACAAATTTTCATACCATACTGAACTCCATCCTCCCTAATATACAGTTCACAATGAAGGAAAAACAACTAGGCATTTGCGATTTTTTGATGTACTTGTAAACACAGAAGATGGAAGCCTAGAAACTAGAGTTAAATGTTTATGGAGATTCTCGTTATCCAGGTCATAGTAATCCCAAAAATTCTTTTTTACAAGGCAACTGGACTTTGCTATTTTTCTTTGAAGACGTTTCAATTCTCATCCAAGAAGCTTCTTCAGCTCTTGGATGAGAAGTGAAATGTCTTCAAAGAAAAACAAGAAAGTCCAGTTGCTGCATGAAAAAGCATCTTTGGGATACCTAGAAACCACAGTTTATCACAAGGCCACCCACGCTCCACAATTCTGAATTTCAGCAGCAACCATCCACTGTCACACGAAAGGAGTTGCATCAGAACACTATAAGGCAAGGTGAAAAGCCACTGGAGTAACCAGCAAGACAAACAGTTGGAGAGCAGATACCTACATGAACAATTCAAGCAGAATGGGTGCCCACACTCATTTGTCATAAGATGTCTGTGCAACACAATGGGGAGAAAAAGGAAGAAAGAAGGTATAAGACCAACCACATGGCACAGCCTGACATACAGCATATCCAAAGCATTTCACAAGCAGTAGAATGCAGCTTCTGAGATGTGCAAGGGGGCATTCCCACCGCAGAGGCTATCATACAAGAACAAATTATGCCAATCAAGGAAGCAAATCCAGGTGTGGTGAGCGGAAGAGTTGGGGTGATGGTCAGTTTTAGTAGATGTCTAATTAATCTCTCCTATTCTGTGATGAGCAATACAATGGGATAGCACATTAGTTCAATCTTGCCTGTTTTCAAAATGCATAAGCATCACTGACTGCTGAAAAGCTATTCACTTCTCTAAAGCAGTAAATTTATTATACTTTTCCAAAGCACATCACTTGAAAAAACCACTATATCAAAATGGCGAGCAGCTGTCCCCAGATTTTTGAATTGGCTATGGGAAGGAAAAACTGTGAGTGGCAAGAGAAACATGCCCTGCAAAAATCCAGGGAGATGGGATGTGTAGGTTAGGCTGAAGTGGTAAATAGATTTGCTGATCTTTTTCATGCTTTGGTTCTGAAACTGATTCAACCATCGACTAAACAGTCAGATAAACCCATTAGTGGGAAAGTCCTCTGGACCCAGATGTTCCATAACCCCAGCCAGCAAAGCTCTCTTTCCCCACAATCTGAAAGTATAATGTAGAATTGAGAATTGTTTCATTTTTCCAGGATACAAAATTGTTCTAACATCATTAAAAGTTTTCAAATGATCTTGGAACAATTCTGAGTTTACTTGTTTAAAATTCCAGAAATTGAGAAAATATCACCATTTTAGTTGTTTTTTTAAATTTCACCTGCTTAAATTTGGGATTCCATACAATGGCAGTTGTATTAATGGTGAGGTCTTCCTTCTGAGAACTCTGAGGTTCAATATGGCCAACTTGGACCTTATGAAAGGATCGATTGGGGAAAGTAATCAAGTTGATGATATTGTATGCTGCTGCCAGGTTTCCATTCTCATTGAAAGCTATTTCTTCCCCAGCACTATTGTTGAAATGGAGTTTTGTCAGAAATAAACTAAGCTAAAAGATAAGAGAGATAAGTGAGAAATTAGTGCTGATAGTAGGCAATAGGATTTACAGTTCCATGCTGTGATTTACCAAATGGTGCTGAGCTTGATTTTTAATGAACTTCCAAACATTTGAGTTAATAATTTTTTTATGTTCAAAGGCATAATTCTACTTTGCAGGAATATGTTCACATTTTTTAAGTTTAAGTAATTAATACAGATTTTGTCAGATAAATTGCTCTTCCAAATTTTGCATTTCATGAGAGACAAAATTTATTGCTAAGAAATATAACAGAAAAACAGAATATTAGAATAAGAGAATTGGAAAGGACCCTGAAGGTCTTCTACTCCAACCTCTTGCTCAAGCAGGAGACCTTAGATCATTTCAGACAAATGCCTGTCCAATTTCTTAAAAACCTCCAGTGTCGGAGCACCCACAACTTCTGAAGGAAAGCCGTTCCACTGATCAATTATTCTAACTGTCAGGAAATTTCCCCTTAGGTTTAGTTGGTTTTCTCCTTGATTAATTTCCAACCATTGCTTTTTGTTCTCCTTTCATGTGCTTTGGAAAATGGCTTGACTCTTTGTGGCTGCCCATTATATCTAATGGATATCATAACAAAACATATTTATTGGAATCCTGTCCCAGAAAACAAGATTAAGAAGTTCCTTTATGGCCTTTGCAGATTAAATCAGCTTACACCAAACATATCTTAGAGAAAGGTAAGTATTCTCATTCTATCATAACCCTGCCTCCAACTTCATTCCATTATTATTATTTTGCAGAAATTCTTTCTTCTCTCTACTGCAGTAAATTGTTTTCTCTACTCAGCCACAAAATGCTGCAAAAAAGGTAATCTTATACTGGATTTGAGAATTTTTTGGATTGAAGATTGGAAAGAGAGCAAAAGGCCTCTGGGGAAAAAATTAGTCCCATATAGCTAAAATAATATCTGTAAAAAAAAAATCAAAATTGCAACAAGGAATATGCACTTTCAGAGGTTACCACCAAGTGTCTAGACGACTAAAAATTATAAAGAGCAATTTAAAATATATATTATATATATAATTCTTCTACTCTAATGGAATAGCTAAATGAAGAACCTGGTATTGTTACTTGTTGCATGCCTACCTGTCAGGTGCAAGAAATCAGGAACCAGAACTGAGTCAAGTCGTACAGGTTTATTTCATTATACCTATAAATAGGAATATGAACTACTAATGGTCAAGGCGAATTGGTACCAGAGAAAAGTCAAGGGAGCAGGACTTAGGTCTTTTATGGGGGTATAGAGACATGAAACTGATGATGCATTTGACCCCACCCTCGGGCTCGGCAAGTAATCTTCTGTAATCTAAACAAAATTATGTTTTGTTCAACCAGAAACTTTCAGATAAATGCAGATGGGACTGGAGTAAAAATACACTGTTAATGAATGTTGTAAAAATTGAAATAAATATGCGATTAAAGCTACATTTCCATTACATTAGGAGGCACCATAATTCACCTGCCAAGGTTGGACTTTCAGAAAATTCCACTTCTCTCCTTTGTCCATTGTCTTCTTCCTGGTTCTGGGTGAATACATGGTATGGAGACCTTGCGCTACAGCATACACAGCATTGTAAATATTGTAGCTCTGACCAGACATCTCCATTTCAAAGACAGTTCCAGGGAGACTCCCCAGATCCTCCTTCCCAGTGCAGCTTCTTTTGCCTTGTGCATATATATTGTACGTTGGAAATGAACAGGTAAATGCAGTACTCCAGAACTGAGGTAGGAAATACATTTTAGAGTGAAATGGATTTAGGTTCTCAAGGAACTCTTGAAAACCTGGTACCATATTTGTGTGAAAGGCAAAAGACAAGCTGCCATTGAAGGACAATGCTGTGAATTTCTGGGGCTCAAAGACAGAAGTGACATCCCACAAAGCACTTATGATCCAAACCCGCTCTAATGGGAGACTGTTACTAATTTCATACCATTCAAGAATTACTCGTAAGCCTTCTATAGATTGCATGTCTCCATAAACAAGTATTACATTGGTTTTACTATACCATAGGAAAAGTGCTATGTTATTTAGATTATTCTTCCGGAAGGTACTGGGTTCATAATTTATCAGTCTTGGAATAAATTGAATGAAAGAAATGCAAATATCTCTCTGAATTAATTTTGGCCTCAGAATTCTGAAAAATCTCTCTCCAGTGGTGTCTTCTGGGATGAGAAGGCCAATCCAGTTCCATCCAAAATGTTTCAAGAGCTGAATAATCCCAACATAGTGAAGGTTTTCATTAGGAGTCATCCAGAAGAAAGAAGGAAACTGCATTTTATCACTCAATGCAAGGTCAAAAGAGCCATAACTGAGCTGCAGAAAAGGAATAATAATGATGTACTTTTAGACTAAATATTGCATCAAAAAATGGAAAAGTAGATTTCTTTGGGACACTGTTTTTCCATAGAAAATCTTGATGGGTGAGACAAATACCAAATCTGGAGCTCAACAAATCTTTCCTCAGAGCTTTTGCAACCAGACCATCATTAGCACTTTTAGAGAAAAATCATTTCAGTCTTTGATTGTGCTAACCAGAAATAGAGAGGAGAGAGGAATGAGTAACAAGAGAGGAGTCTTATTCATTAAGGACCTGACAGTATCTGAGAGCATTCATCTAGCATTTTATATTATAAGGCTAAGATAACTAATGCTTTACTCATAAATGTATTTAACATTGTTGTAGCATTTACAGAAAGAGGAGAAAGTCAAAGAACGTGAGGCACACCCAGAAGATGGAGAGACAATATCAGACATATTATTACAGCATCAATTAACAATGGTTGAGCACACCAGAAGTGCAAGAACCAGAATTTTGTATCTCTCTCAACACCCAAAGAATGAAGAAGAAGAAGAAGAAGAAGAAGAAGAAGAAGAAGAAGAAGAAGAAGAAGAAGAAGAAGAAGAAGAAGAAGAAGAAGAAGAAGAAGAAGAAGAAGAAGAAGAAGACAGAAACAATGATACCTACACCATTTCTTACAAACTAAATATGTTTGTGCTTATTAAGAATTACTGTGGTTGTAATAGTAATTGATACCTTACATTTCTCTGGAAAGATAAATAAATAAATAAAAACTACCCCAAATCAGCTCCCCAATATTGCAGCTGTTTTTGAGGGGATCTCTCCACTTTTAACCACCACTCTTTCCTTTCTTGTGCATTTATGCTAGCCCGGATACCTACCTGTGGAATTTTGTAGGCATTTAATGTGTTGGCCATCTGTATGGTGTTCTGGGAAGGGAGATCACCAATGATAGCCATGATGTTTTGCTCCTCTCCCCTCCTGTAATTGAGGGGACAACGGCCTTCAACAAAGAAAAGAGTCAAAAGGTTCTCAGAGGCTTTCAGTGCTTGAAAACCATTGTCATAGACCTTGGAGACCAAGGTGATGTTGGGTAACAAGTTCTCATTCATGTTGATCTCCTGAATGGCAAATCTGAAGGCTAGGATATGCTGTAGGTTTTTAGGCAACAGCCTGCAAGAAGAGTTTCAGTTAATTCTACAATCTTAGAATGTGACAAGGATTGGATTTAGATAGACATCTTGATAATGCTTTTCTCTTTGCCTAAAATGATGTATTTGTCGGTTTTAATGAGTATTAGAGAAGTGAAGAGTGCACCTATGTTCTGAAGCACTTCTTTGAAAAAGTATAAAACCTTCATTCTTAAATTTCATTAGTTAAGATATTCCAGAGGTGAGGAAAGCATGGAATGAGGAGCTTTGTTGGAATGTCTGAATGTCACTTGAGGATCATGTGGGCATCTGTGCATCATACTTTGAGAAGTTTAAAACAGGGTTTTAATGCAATTAAAAGGATTATTTCTTATGTGTAGCATAGCAATGAAATTGGAGGGCAGAAACTGATGAATTGTGCCAACTGTTAAGACAATCCAAATTCTCAAAATGTACGGTAACATTTGATCACATTCATATATTTAAAAACGACCCACCTTTCTATGCCTTAAAATACTAAGGAGACATACAGCATGATAAATAGAAATCTCAAGCAACCATAATCTATTTAAAATAAAAGTCTTGGTATATAGAAGTGTTTGCAAATAAGGAATAAATGATAAAATCCTAATGATGTCATTATATATTATGAGCTGGCAAAGAGGGAGGAGAGCCAGTGGCTTGGTGGTTAAATCACTGTCTAGTATGTAAACTGCCCAGGTTCAAATCCCATAAAGGGTGTGGCTAACTGAAGAGAGCAGAATGAGCTCGAAATGGCCATCTTAGTCTCCCAATTTAATTCTTTAATTCTTTGTCAGAAAAAGAAATTTGGATTATGAGAATCATAGATATATATTTATAAATTTTATTAAGATATCATGCTAGATATTTTTAACAAGGATTCTTTTTCATTTTGCATACAAAATAAAAAATAGAGGAACAATATTGTTAAAATTAAACTTAGGAGTTTTTTTTATGATCAGATTAATTCTTGTGTAGCAACAGCCACATGAAAAACCAGGAATCTACAAGGCTACATTCAACAGCTATATTCTAGCACCTGACTAAGAGAAATTTATAAATAAGAATCATGCCTAAAGCAGTTTTGATTCTCATCTACAGTGGAAAAATTTTAATGTGAATCTCTTGAATTCAATCACATTAAAAAAAAAACTGAAAGGTTTCTTTCAAAAGAGTACTTGCTTTCCACGCAAGGATCCTTCTGGGTGTTCCACAAAGTGGAGTAAAGGCAATTCAGGATATATAGTAGACACAAATTCTCCAATGATTATATCATTGGAGAGGGCAGGGAAATTAAGCTTAAAATGTCTTTTGTCACCACACATGGGGTTAAATGTCTTGCTGAAAGAAGCCTGGAGGAAAAGGACAGAGAGTAGAAACACATGGCAAAGTATCTGAGTCCTTTTGAATGCCAAAGGAATTTGGCTCCAATCACAGCACTGCAAGCACATCTTCATCACAGCACTTTGCCTGCAACAATGAAAGAGAGTCTCTGTTGGTTTTATGCATAACTAAAGTTGTAGATTACAATAATTATCATCTGAGTGATTCATAATGCAACCTACTGAGCCTCATGAAGTTGTTGTTAATAGTAAAATTAAATTGTTAAGTGTTTAAGTGTTCTGTGCTTTCCCAAAAAACAAGTTTAATTAATTAATTAATTCTGATAATTATGAGGTAGGCAAACTCCTTTCTCAAAGCTATTCAACTATTTTTCCAGTTGAAGAAATTATATGGTCCAAACCCATCTCTTGGCTACCCCTCATCAAGAAAGAAAGAAATGATCTTGGGATCATAACAGATTTGGGGAGCTGAGTCTTGCTTTCCCTATCGAAAGAAAGCAATGCTGGTTAAAAGGAGGAAGAGATAATTTAATAGCCAGATAAATTCTCCCTTCTCCTCTCACAACCTCCTAATTCATAAAAAATACTTATTTCTTCTGCCTATCGCTTTGCTGAAATGGTCATATTGGAAAAAGAAACTCTGTAGTTTTATTAGAACAGAGTTCTAGGGCAATTGGATGAACTGTGGAGAATGGAGACCACTTTGTAGGCACCAGCTACTTAACTCATTAACATTGGTTGTGGATGTTCCCTCCCCCTGGATTCCTGGGCAACTTCCTGTCTCCATTTTTTTCCTGTTCATTGCTGAAAGAGACAGATAGAGCTGCTGACTACTGCTCTATCATGGTGGCTGAACAGTTGTCTGGAAGGCTTTGATCTTGATGCACTTTGAAAGAGGTGGTGAGTTTTGAGAGAGGGATCTCATGCATCGTTGCCTGAAGCAGTGGAAAAGAAGAGGCTTGGTCCTCTATCAAAACTCACCATCCTCTGTGAAGGATGAGGAATGGCAATTCTTCTTTCAGCTTGAAATTAGGTTCACTATGACTAAACCATATTTCAATAGGTCCATCAGGTTGGTCTTATAGTCATTGTTTTTCTAAAGAAAAAAAAAACTTCCTAAAAGGGGAACCAAAGAGGTATATTAGGTAGGCACCTTGCTTTATATTATTCCAAACTCTTACATTGCTTTAATTGAAAAAAGAAACCCAGAAATTTCAGTGGCTTTAAAAAATGGCATATACGTAATAAATCATGCATTAAATACAATAGAAATAATAACATTAAAATAACCCAGCATAGTTTTATCACTCAAAAGCTTAGTGACCATGCAGATATAGTTGTATAATTTTTTGCGTAGCAGCAAAGTGCTAGTTTGACGACTCCCTTCTCTTAGGAATTAGTTTCCATGAATGAATGAAGGAAATGAAGTATATAGTGGTACCTTGGTACTCAGCTGCTTTCAAACTCATCAAATTTGGTAGTCAATACATTTCAACATGAAAAATGAAAATTTTGTGGTGGTATTCATTGTTTGTTTCATGCACAAGCTTGAACTTCTAAGCATTGGCTGCCATTATTCCTTATGAGAAAACATTATTTGGTACACTTCATTTTTAGTCCTCATCATGCTTCCCTGAACAAATTAACAATGAGTACTAGGGTACCACTGTATTTGCCAGTTGTTAGTTTGATTTTTTTTGAAGAAGTATAAAGAATAATTATCTCTTCTTCTGTTCTTTTCATTTTTGGAGAATGCAACTATACTGACACATATTTCCACTTTGTCACTTAAACACTCATTTTGTCTTTAACATGTTAGAATGGAAGATTTCAGCATCTTACCAAAAGATAAAGTAGAAGTACAGGAGAGATGTAAAGATGTTCTACAATTTGGCCACAACTAAATAGCTAATGTCATTGAGGGGTGGGGTGAAGAGGTAGAGCTCTCTTCTCATAATCAGGAGGCTGTGGGTTTGATCCTATGTGTAGTGGCAGATATTTCTCTCTCTGAGAGAATGAGTAATTGTCTGCTGAGAACTCTGCATAGACATCAGGAAGGGCATCTGGCCAGTAAACACTTGAGCTCCATTCAGTTGCCCCAACTCCACCCTGATGCAAGGGATTGCAAGATTGTTAAAAGAAAAAATTAGCTAATGTCATTATATAGAGCAGGGATGTCAAACTGCCGGCCCCTGGGCCAGATGCATCCTAGCAAAACCACACCCCGCTCAACTGCTTTGAAATTCATTGAATTTGATACTCAACACATTTTGATATGAAAATCTTGTCTCAGTACTCATTGAGGTAAAACTTGTTGGTGTCAGCTCCTTTGTGACTCACTATATTATTCTAAATTTGTTTTTTACTTATTGTTTGGTATTCACTGGAACCAATTAAGGATAAGTACCAAGTTACCACTGTATAAAATTGAAACCAGAAGATTTTCTTTTAGAACTATTGGATGAAGAATTTGGAGAAAAAAAGGAAATTTATTACATATGTTGACAGCAGTAAGAATCCTATATGGGCAAAAATGGAAAGGCTTGTTAATTCCCACAGTGGAAGAATGAGGGAAGAGAAGCATTTTATTGCTGATTTGTTTACTTACTCAATTTATAAGAGCCAGT
The DNA here is from genome assembly GCF_016545835.1 of Crotalus tigris. Taxonomy (NCBI): domain Eukaryota; kingdom Metazoa; phylum Chordata; class Lepidosauria; order Squamata; family Viperidae; genus Crotalus; species Crotalus tigris. The sequence continues at coordinate 19,310 of NW_024098821.1, forward strand.
ATGGTCTAGTGCAGGGGTCTTCAAACTTGGTCCTGTTATGACTTGTGGACTTCAACTCCCAGAATTCCTCAGTCAGTGTGCCTGGCTGAGGAATTCTGGGAGTTGAAGTCCACAAGTCATAAAAGGGCCAAGTTTGAAGACCCCTGGTCTAGTGGTTAAGGCATCAGGCTAGAAATCAGGATACCATGAGTTCTAGTCCATTAAAGCCAGCTGGATGATCTTGGGCAGGTTGCTCTCTATCAGCCTATCACCTCACAGGGTTGCTGTTTAGGGAAAATAGGAGGAGGAAGATAGGTTGTATATGTTTGCCCCTTGAGCTGTTTATGAGAAAAGTTATAAATATGTGGTGCAAATAAATAAATATCACCTAACTCAAACAAAGTGACTTTGGGTGGTATATAATACAGAGTTTATGCTGAGATCATTTTCTTTGTCAACAGGGATTTGATGCCCTACAACTGCCATAATGATAGTGATTAATGGAAGGAAATTGTGAGAGGTAGAATATCGATGACTGCAAAGCCACTTCAGCTCTGACAACTTGTGCTTACTGCATAAAAGCCCTGCCAAAAGGTTGTTTTTAAAATATCACTCTTTGATCCGCATTTGACAACAGCACAATTATTCACTTTTATTTCCTGAATTTTTGATCAAGGTGCTGGGTGCTTGTTTATCATGGTGGTAAGATTGGGGTGGGGCTTACCTCAAGAGCTCCTAGTTCTTTTTCTAATCTTCCTGCTTGTAAAGCTCAACCATTCCTTCAGAAAACATTTGAACCTAAAAGATCCTTATCAGCGAAAAGTTTCCACACACCCTTCAGATCTCTCAGATGAAATTATAATTGGAGAATTTGTATCCATGACACTTGGTAATTATAGGGAACAGAAGTTTAGGGAACATCCAATTTCTTCACCAGCACAAGCTTAGTAAGTGATTCTTCATTTTTATCTAAGGTGTCTCTGACCCATAACATTTTTTCCTTAAAAAACTTTCAATGGTTTTTCATTCTTGGAAGATTCTGTTTGGGTCTGATGATCATTCTTACTTTCCCCACCTAAATGACTATTTCTAAATAATGATAGATCTCTTATCCTGCCTTCTAATTTTCTCCATGTCTTGACATTTTGTATGTCAAGCACACTTATAGCAGAAATTGAGGTGGGAGGCAGGTTTCAGCTATTAACTTTTGACTGAAAACATATAGATAGCCTGTGTGTGAAGATGGATTTGCTCAGAGCCCTAATAGTTCTCTCTGTACAATTTAGATCCCCTGGTAGACAATAAGGAATATATAATAAGATTTAAAAAATGTTAATTCTAAGATATTGTTTCATTTGTAGGGTATAGTACCTTGGGCAAGTTGAATGAGAATAATTAGGAATTTTTACATCCCTAATTCCTTTCAAGAATTCTCATTAGAAACCCTGACAAAGTATGTCTATGGCTATATTATATTTAATAATGTACTTTGGATGCGTAAAGGGAGAAGCAATTTTGTATATCCAAAGTATACATCCAAAATTTTGTGTATCATTATATACTTTACCTGGAAGATTAGATCCTCTCTGTCTCTCTGTCTGTCTCCCCCATCTCTCTGATTTAAGAGCATAGTTTCTTTATGACATCTATAACTTGTATGAATAACACCATTGAGATATATAATAAAGTACAAAAGAAAAGAGTATCAATTTTAAAAAAGAAACCTAAAATATATAGACAGATATATAGTGTGTGCATTAATGACAGAAGAAAGAAACTTATTCACTTTGCTTTAGGGGAATATCTGAAGCATTTATTTCAGAAAGAGTTTCCCATCTTATAGAGAACGATATTCAGTTGAGCTCTATGGGCAAGCGATGATCTAAGCTGCAAGTCACTTAATTATTAGCCCTTAAGATCTAATATTCAAAATTCTCTTGGCAGTCTAATCCCTAAAAACTACCAGCATGTCCTTGCTTTTGTTTTTGCCATCAAAGAAATCAATAAGAATCCCGATCTGTTACCCAACAACACATTAGGATCCAAGATTTATGACAATGCGTACAATTCATGGAGAACCACTTGGACCACTTTGGATCTTCTCTTTCTAAGAAAAGGGGATCCACTCAATTATTACTGTATCACTGAAAAGGAAGTCATGGCCAACATTGGGGGACTCACCTCTGAAAATTCTATTCACATGGCCAACATCTTAAGTACTTACAAGATTCCTCAGGTAAATGTTTGGAAATAGGTATATAGAAGGAAAAGGAGAATAACTGTTAAGTCTCAGTGGTAAAGGTAAATTCTTCTATTGTTTGAACTGTCATTTTACATCTACTTCTAATTGAGGACCTGGCTTACTGCAAGCTTGAAATGTAAACTAGAGAAATCAAATTTCTTTCATATCCTTTTCACGAGTTTCAAACTAAATACACTGATTGATTGATTGATTGTCTGACTATGTGCCATCAAGTTGATGTTGATTCTTAGTGACCACATAAATATGAAAGCTATTTAACTGGTATTTCTCATCTTCAAAAGGACCATCCATGATCTTAGTTCTAGTTAACCCTGCATTCAGCTCTGGGAAGAGGGGGGGAGGGTTTTTGGGAGGGTTTTTGAATTTTTGTAAAATTCAAAAACTTTTAATTAAAAAAAAGGACCCCCCATGGGCAATGTAAGTGAGTCCATCTACTCACCAAACAATATACTAAAGTGGATTTTTAAGAATGTCCAGTAAATTTGTATCTAATATTAGCAGCCATTTAAAAAGAGTGTATACAAAATTGAATGTTTTTCTGTGATTTAAAATGTTTTTCCCCAGGTTAGTTATGGCTCCTCTGACCCCATTTTAAGAGAGAAAATTGGTTTTTCTTCTTTCTACCGAATGATTCCCAATGAAGCTTTTCAATACATGGGGATAGTTCAACTTCTGAAATATTTTGGATGGAATTGGGTTAGTCTAATTGTTTCAGACGATGAAAGTGGTGAAAACTTTCTTCGAACTTTGAGACCCAAGCTTCTACAGAATAATATTTGCATAGCTGGGATACAGATGATCCCAATTATGTCACTATTTTTATTAAGAGAGATACTTGAGAAAAAAATCCTTCAAATTCAATCTGTTATCTCCCAAAGTAAAATCAATGTGTTCCTTGTATATGGAAATGGCCAGTCTCTGGAAGGATTACAGATGGTTTTATACTCAATGGAAATTGGCCATAACAAGCCTCTGGAGAAGGTGTGGATCACAACATGTGAATGGGATTTCACTGCTCAGAACCCTGCCGGACGATTTATCAAAAAATCCTTCAATGGAACCCTATCATTCTCACTCCATACCAAAGTTGTGCCAGGATTTCAGAATTTTCTTGAGAAAATAAATCCTCTGAAGTCTACATTTTATTTCCTGTCTGAATTCTGGACATCAACATTCTTCTGCTCACTCAACATCCATATAGCTTATGGACAGAAAATGAAGAATTGCACTGGGGAAGAGAAGCTGGAGAGCCTTCCTGATTTTGTCTTTGAAATGGGGATATCTGGTTGGAGTTATAGCATCTACAATGCTGTTTATCTTGTGGCACATTCTCTCCATGCTTTGTATTCCTGGAGGAACAAACGGAGGGGAAGCAGAAATCAAGTCCAATGGAATCTCCAAAATGTTCCTCCCTGGCAGGTACTCACAAGTAAATTGGTCAATTCATTAAAACCAAAATAATTTAGAAAACCAAAAGAGAACTAAAACAGAAGCATACCTGATGTAACAACAGAGATAAACTAGTAAACACAACCAGCATTTGAAACTGCAAAGAAAAGCAAGTGAATGTTTTTAGAAGAATGTTGAGAGAATGGAGATACCTTATAAAATATTTAAAGTGAATTAGAAATTGAGAGTCCAGATGCACCAATGAGATACTGATTTAAAATTGATGCTAAATTTAACACCATAGGGAAAATGGATAATTTAATCCAGGGCTTTTCAACCAGTGGTATGGGTACCACCTGTTGTAAATTGGCACCTGGCAGGTGGTACGTGACCATCCTATAAAAGTGGTAGCGGGGGAAGGGAATGAGCTGAACTGGTGGAAGCACCGCACAAGCCTGAGTGAGAGATGGCTGGAGCGGCAGGGCTGTCAGGGCTCAGTGGAAGCGCCAGGATCAGTGCTGCTTTCCAGCTGATTGGCACTTCTTTGGGGCTGTCAGGGCTCAGTGGAAGCACCAGGATCAGCGTCAGGCTCCAGCTGGAGCTCGGTGCTGATCCTGGTGCTTCTGCTGAGCCCTGAAGAAGCACCAATCAGTTGGAAAGCAGCACTGATCCTGGCACTTCTGCTGAGCCCAGAAGAAGCACCCATCAGCTGGAATGTTGCAGCATCTCCAGGCTCTTGTGATTTACATTCAGATGCTTGGCAACTGATTCATATTTATGGCAATCACAGTGTCCCAGGGTCATGTGAAGTCACCAAAACCTGCTGCAACCACCCAGCAGAGGGGGGGGGGAATAAAAACCAAACAACCCTCCACCCCACCCCCGCTGCCAATCCTCAACAGAAATGCTCCCAACAATGAAAACCTCAGACAGGAGGAAGAGCGCCACTAGGCAGGCAGGCAGGTGTCTTGCTCAGCTGTGGCTTGAGGGGCACTTTTTTCAGAGCCATTGTAACTTTCAACAGTCACTAACTGTTGTAAGTCGAGGACTACCTGTACTTTATCACTTTTTTCCTTTTTTTTCTTTTTGGTCATCAAGTTTTGTTTTTTTTTATTGAAAGTTTTTAAAAATTTTTTACAAATAACAAAAAACAACAACAAAAAAAACCAAAAACCCTCACCCAACCCCTCCCAAACCACCCCCTCCAACCCCCCCCCCCCCGAGCTTCCCAGAACTGAATATAGGCTTAATTAAAATTTTAACAACTTATAAAATAGTTAATAATAAAATATATATGACATAAGCATTAAAAAGGAAAGATACTTGAAAAGAAGAAGAAGAAAGAATGGAGAAAGAAGAAAAGAAATGGAAAAAAAAGGAAAAAAAGGAAAAAGTACAATCTATAAAATATCAAAAATTATATACAAATTATAAAAAAGCTAAATGATATTTTTTTATATCCAATTTATCTTGTATAAAATTTATCCATTTTTCCCATACAGCAAAAAATTTCTCTTGTGATTGCTCCTTTAAAAAAGCCGAAATCTTTGCCATTTCCGCCAAATATGAAACTTTAAAAAACCACTCTTGCAAAGTAGGCAAGGATTCCTTCTTCCAATATTGCCCTACTAACAGCCTTGCGGCTGTGATCAAATTTAACATCAATATAACCTCCTTAGCATCACAATCAATAACAATACCTAACAAAAATAATTGCGAAGTAAATTTTACCCTCTTTCTAAAAATTCTTTGAATATTCCACCATATCTTAATCCAAAAAGCTTTTATATTTTTACACGACCACCAAATATGATAATAAGTGGCATCCAAACAACCACATCTCCAACATTTAGGCTGTAAATCAGGGTACATAAGGGACATTTTTTGTGGATCAAGGTGCCATCTATAAAACATTTTATAAAAATTCTCCCTTAAGTTCTGGGCTTGTGTAAATTTAACATTCCTCACCCAGATAATTTCCCAGGTATCCAGTGGGATTGGTTCACCAAAATTTTGTGCCCATTTAATCATACAGTCTTTGATTAATTCAGATTCTGAATCCAATTCCACTAGAACCCCGTAAATCCTCTTAATGTGAGTTTGTCTTTGATCCTTTACTTGTTTAAAAAGATTTTCATCTTCTCTAAGCCAGCCCATGTTACAATCCATCTTCCATCTATCCACTAATTGTCTATATTGAAACCATGAATAGGTAATATTTTCATGTACTAAATATAAGGAACCCTATCCATTTTAACTCCTCTCCTTATCCCCTCTATCGCATGCCAAGGTATAGCCCAGGTCATCAAGTTTTTGACACGTTGCTAGGCGACTGGTGGTACTCGGTTATTGGCATATCCTAAAAGTGGTACAATGGTTAAAATGGTTGAAAAGCCCTGATTTAATCCATTCTGGGTTGGCTCCTTCTCAAATTAGCAAAAACAACCAGATATTTAATCCCACTATCAGAAGAGGAATAAACAGTAAGGATTGACTACTTCTCCCAAATGAGTAAAAAGGCCTAAATTGCTTGTAGCTGGAGTACTCCAGAAAAGGTGTAAGTTAGTTACGATTTAGGTAGAAATAAAAAAGTGATGAACGGACATAGCCTGATTTCTTTGAAACAAAATATTTATCCATGTCATTCAAAACTGGGAGAAGTGAGTCTCTGGAGAATGAATTTGATAGGCAGACTTGTAGTTTCTCAGGGAAAAGGGAAAAAAATCCTTTCTGTCATCTTACATAGTTTAGACAGAATGGAATGAGTCCCTGGTTTCAGATTCAGATGAAAAATATTGCTGTTACGGTTAACCATCCATGTTCTCGTTGGATAAAACCTTTTCGATTCTTGATGTACTTCAAAAACACTAATTTTCAGTACTGCATCATATCTCAATTTAAATGTCATATCACTGATGTTCCAAGTGACCATTACTTTTTGTTACAGCAGTAACCTATTTCTCCTTCCCTCTAGCTTAATTCATTTTTGAGACAAGTCCACTTTAACAATAACGTTGGAGATGAAATATTTCTCGATGAAGAGAGCGATTTAGCGATAGGCTATGACCTCATCAATTTGGTGACATTTCCCAATGAATCTTTCAAGAGAGTTCAAGTTGGAAGAATCGATCCCAGTTTTCAACTTGGAAAAGAATTCATCATTAATGCAAGTGCCGTTATGTGGAATCCTACGTTTCATCAGGTTGGAACTGTTATATTTTCTTACGCTTAATATCAGTATCATTTGAGTGGTAATCTGGAGAACAGCAAGGAAATTTGTTGAGAGAGCTGAATTTAGAAAATATATTGGGGAAAAAGAAAAATGCAGGAAGAGTTACCAATGTCAGATAGTTGAGAAAATAGGAATCTTTCTAAGATATTAATAACCTGATTCATAATTTCTAAAATCTATCTGTTCCAAATGTATGTAATTCAGAATTATCAGTGAGAGGAGAAAGCTATTTCTTGTTCTATAGACTCTTTTTTTCTGGCCAATATTAACAGAAGGTGCCAAAATCCACCTGTGTTGAGAGCTGCCATCCTGGACAAAGCAAACTAATTCAGCAGGGGAAACAAATCTGTTGTTATGATTGCATTCCGTGTCCTTCAGGGAGGATTTCAACACAAATGGGTAAGTGTAGAATTCAGATCTATCCAGAAATTTTCTATTTTGTGCTTTCTCTCTCACATACATCTAATGACTTTATTATGGTTTATGATCTTCAATAGTGTATTCAAAGGCTATTCTTATATTGATTTGTGCTTTTAAATCAGGGACCCCAACCCCCAAGGTGTGCCTGTTCAGAACTGGGCCATGCAAGTGGTGTGCAGGCATATGTATGAACATGTGAAGCTCCATTTGTGTGAGCTTTGTGCACCTGCTGCTCATGCAAATGGAGCTGTGTGTGCCCACCCATTGCTTGTGCAAAACTATTCTCTCTCCCCACCACTGCTGGTGCTGTTACTATTCCAGAAAGCTGAAAAGATTGGGGACCATAATTTTAAAAGACTTTTGTAGAGTTCCGTACTAACTTTTTTATATCAAATAATATATAAAGAGCAGGAAGTATGAAAAATATTAGTACAAAGTTCAAATACTGAATTTATGCTTGTGATCTTTAGATTCAGATGAATGTGAGTCCTGCCAAGAAGAACAATATCCTAACACAAATCAACAAGAATGCATTCCCAAAGTAATGACTTACCTGTCCTATAAAGATGGCCTGGGAACAGCTCTGACATCTTTGGCACTTTTTCTTTCTCTGACCACACTTATTGTGATGGCAATCTTCAGGTTACACTCGAACACTCCCATTGTGAAAGCCAACAATTGCAGCATCACATGTATCCTACTCACCTCTCTGCTGCTATGTTTTCTTTGCTCCCTCTTCTTCATAGGAAGACCTAGCAAGGAAACCTGCCTTTTAAGGCAGGCTGTGTTTGGTATCACCTTCTCTGTTGCTGTTTCCTGTGTACTGGCCAAAACGATCACTGTGGTTCTGGCTTTTGTGGCTACAAAACCAGGGAACAAGATGAGGAAATGGATGGGAAAGAGGCTAGCAATCTTGGTTATTGTGCCTTGTTCTTTGATTCAGATTGCCATCTGTGCTGTTTGGTTAGTGAACAAGCCCCCTTTTCCAGAATTAGAGAAGCATTCCCACGTGGGTGAGATCTTAGTGAAATGCAACGAAGGCTCAGAGATGATGTTTTACATTGTGTTGGGCTACATGGGTCTTCTGGCCATTGTCAGCTTCACAGTGGCTTTCTTTGCCAGGAAATTGCCTGACAGTTTCAATGAAGCCAAGTTCATCACTTTCAGCAGGTTGGTGTTTTGCAGTGTTTGGATTTCCTTCATCCCCACCTACTTGAGCACCAAGGGCAAATTGATGGTAGCCGTGGAGATTTTCTCCATCTTAACCTCTGCTTTTGGTTTCTTGAGTTGTATTTTCCTTCCCAAATGCTATATTATTATAATACATCCTGAATTAAATAAAAAGGAGCAAATGGTAAGGAAAAGGAATGATTGATACTGCATAAGAAGAAGCTAAGATTCGTAGTTTCAAAATAAAGGCACAATGCCAGGGTAGACGTAATGCAGACAATCTCTGAAAGATTCTAAGGCAGTAGTTCTCAACCTTTCTAATGCCATGACCCCATAATACAGTTCCCCATGTTGTGGTGACCCCCAACCACTTATACATCACCGGGTGCCAGGGGCGTGGCCAAAGAAAAGGGGGAAAAATGGCGGACAGCCTTGTTTGGTGGCCCCCGTGAAATGGTCGTTCGACCTCAAATGGGGTCCCGACCCACAGGTTGAGAACCACTGTTCTAAGGTGAGATTGGCTCATTTGTTAGCTGAAAAATTGAGAATGGTTGAAGGCTAATTGTGTGCTTTTTGCTGAATAAAGATACGTTCTTCATTTTGTTTAATATATATATTACTTAAAAGCTTTAAACTAACATAAAAACTAACATTAAGAAAAAAGAAAAGAAAATACAATAGTGCAGAAACAAAAAATAAAAATAAATTTAAAAAGGAGCTTCAAGGTTTTTTTGTTTCAATGATTAAATGAAAATTATTGATCAAATTAAGAATAATGGAAATTGGCCAAGATTCTTTGCAAAGCAGATAGTTGGTAGCTCTATTAAAGAAATTAAGTTCAGTCTTGTGTACAGGAAGTTTATCGATTGAGATATTTTGCTTTCTGTGACACTAGGAGGTGACTGCTATTAAAATTAATCTAATCCCACAAAAATAAAAGAAATTCCAGAAAGATAAGAGGCTGTTGCTTATATGGTTCAGGTCTTCTTTTTGAGAAAAAGGCAGGAGAATTTTGCATAAAGTTTTCTAGTGTGCCATTTATACTTATTGCTGATTTGGGATCCAATGCTCATTATCAGTTGGTCTATTGCAATGGACTTACTTGGAACTGCCCTTCAAAAGCATTTGGAAGCTGTGTCTGGTTTGGAATGCAATTGTATTTGTCATTTTTTAGTATGAGTATACTGGCCCACATTAAAACTGAAATTCTATTGCCTGCTCTCAAAAGAAAGTATATATCTATCCATACACATGCATAACACATATATACACATGATATACAGTGGGGCAAAAAAGTATTGCCCCACTGTATATCTTATATACACATGATATACTGTGGGGCAATTGTGCAAGTTCTCCCACTTAAAAAGATGAGAGAGGCCTGTAATTGTCATCATAGGTAGACCTCAACTATGAGAGACAAAATGAGCAAACAAATCCAGACAATCACATTGTCTGATTTTGAAAGAATTTATTTACAAATTATGGTGGAAAATAAGTATTTGGTCAATATCAAAAATTCATCTCAATACTTTGTTATATATCCTTTGTTGGCAATGACAGAGGTCAAACATTTTCTGTAAGTCTTCACAAGGTTGGCACACACTGTTGCTGGTGTTTTGGCCCATTCCTTCATGCAGATCTCCTCTAGAGCAGTGATGTTTTGGGGCTGTCGCTGGGCAACACCTTCCAAAGGTTTTATAATAATAATAATAATAATAATAATAATAATAATAATAATAATAATAATAATAATAATAGTAAAGTTGGAAGGGACCTTGGAGGTCATCTAGTCCAACCCCCTGCTCGGGCAGGAAACCCTACACCATTTCGGACAAATGGCTGTCCAGTCTCTTCTTAAAAACTTCCAGTGTTGGAGCATTTACTGCTTCTGGAGGCAAGCTGTTCCACTGATTAATTGTTCTCACTGTCAGGAAGTTTCTCCTTAGTTCTAGGTTGCTTCTCTCCTTGATTAGTTTCCACCCGTTGCTTCTTGTCCTGCCTTCAGGTGCTTTGGAAAATAGCTTAATTCCCTCTTCTTTATGGCAGCCCCTGAGATATTGGAATACTGCTATCATGTCCCCCCTTGTCCTTCTCTTCGTTAAACTAGACATACCCAATTCTAGCAACCGTTCCTTATATGTTTTAGCCTCCAGTCCCCTAATCATCTTTGTTGCTCTTCTCTGTACTCTTTCTAGAGTCTCAACATCTTTTTTACATCGTGGTGACCAAAACTGGATGCAGTATTCCAAGTTTTCTATGGGGTTGAGATCTGGAGACTGGCTAGGCCACTCCAGGACCTTGAAATGCTTCTTACGAAGCCACTCCTTCATTGATCGGGCGGTGTGTTTGGGATCATTGTCATGCTGAAAGACCCAGCCATATTTCATCTTCAATGCCCTTGCTGATGGAAGGAGGTTTGCACTCAAAATCTCACGATACATGGCCCCATTCATTCTTTCCTGTACACGGATCAGTCGTCCTAGTTCCTTTGCAGAGAAACAGCCCCAAAGCATGATGTTGCCACCCCCATGCTTCACAGCAGGTATGGTGTTCTTTGGATGTAACTCAGCATTCTCTCTCCTCCAAACACGACGAGTTGTGTTTCTACCAAAGAGTTCTACTTTGGTTTCATCTGACCATAGGACATTTTCCCAATCCTCTTCTGGATCATCCAAATGGTCTCTAGCAAACTTCAGATGGGCCCAGACATGTACTGGCTGAAGCAGGGGGACACGTCTGGCACTGCAGAATCTGAGTTTCTGGCGGTGTAGTGTGTTACTGATGGTTGCCTTTGTTATGTTGGTCCCAGCTCTCTGCAGGTCATTCACTAGGTCCCCCCGTGTGGTTCTGGGATCTTTGCTCACCGTTCTTGTGATCATCTTGACCCCATGGGATGAGATCTTGCGTGGAGCCCCAGATCGAGGGAGATTATCAGTGGTATTGTATGTCTTCCATTTTCTAATTATTGCTCCCACAGTTGATTTCTTCACAGCAAGCTGCTTACCTATTGCAGATTCAGTCTTCCCAGCCTGGTGCAGGTCTACAATTTTGTTTCTGGTGTCCTTCGACGGTCTTCACCATAGTGGAGTTTGGAGTGTGACTGTTTGAGGTTGTGGACAGGTGTCTTTTATACTGATAACAAGTTCAAACAGGTGCCATTAATACAGGTAATGAGTGGAGGACAGAGGAGCCTCTTAAAGAAAAAGTTACAGGTCTGTGAGAGCCAGAAATCTTGCTTGTTTGTAGGTGACCAAATACTTATTTTCCACCATAATTTGCAAATAAATTCTTTCCAAATCAGACAATGTGATTGTCTGGATTTGTTTTCTCATTTTGTCTCTCATAGTTGAGGTCTACCTATGATGACAATTACAGGCCTCTCTCATCTTTTTAAGTGGGAGAACTTGCACAATTGGTGGCTGACTAAATACTTTTTTGCCCCACTTTTTTTCCCATATAGTGGAAAGAGGAAGGTTGAGAGTTCACAAGGTTGATACTATATGGAACAAAAGTGAGACTGAATCTGGATGTTCTGTTTTGGTTACCCAGAATCCTCCTCCCAGAAGGTAACAAGGAAAACAGGTTATGAAATGGATGTGTAGTGTCCCAGACAATATTGCGGACCCTGCTCAAGCAATGCTTATATGCTATGTCCTGGATTGAAGGAAGGGAACTGCCAATAATGTTTTCTGCCATCCTCACCATTCTCTGCACAGCCTTTCAGTCTGAAGCAGTAATGCTTCCAAACCAGACTGTAATGACAGAATGCTCTTGATCAAATGTTGGTTGTCATTTTTAAACTGCTACATGATACATAGTAATGTGCAGGGCTGCCTGTTTTCAGTGGTGTCACAGTTCTGGCAGGTTGGGAAATTCTGGATCCATTTTGTGAAAGAATGATACCGAGTGGGATCCTGGACATATGTCTTCTGTACTGTGAAGCTTCTTTTCAAAATTCAGATGGTCCCAACCATGTGGACTTTCTAGAATCTTTTTTTTTTATTGAAAATTTTTTAAAAGTTTTACAAATAAACAACCAACCCTCACCCAATCCCTCCCAAACACCCCCCTCCCTCCCCCCTCCCCGAGCTTCCCAGAACTGAATACAGGCTTATTTAAAATTTTAAAAAACCTAAACAAATTTTTACAACTTATAAAATGATTAATAATAAAATATATATGACCTAGGCATTGAAAAGAAAAATACTTAAAAAAGAAAGAAAAAAGAGAGGAAAAAGAGAGAGAGAAAGAAAAAGAAGAAGAAAGAAAGATAAAAAAATAAAAGAAAAAAAGAGAAGGAAGAAAACAAAAGACGGAAAAAGAAAAAAAAACAATCTATAAAATATCAAAATTTTTTATACAATTTATGAAAAAGCTAAATGATATTTTTCCATATCCAAATTATATTGTATAAAATTTATCCATTTTTCCCATACAACAAAAAATTTCTCTTGAGATTGCTCCTTTAAGAAAGCTGAAATCTTTGCCATTTCCGCCAAATAAGAAACTTTATAAAACCACTCTTGTAAGGTAGGCAAAGATTCCTTCTTCCAATATTGTCCTACTAACAGCCTTGCGGCTGTGATCAAATTTAACATCAATATAACTTCCTTAGCATCACAATCCGTAACAATACCTAATAAAAATAATTGCGGGGTAAATTTTACCCTCCTTCTAAAAATTCTTTGAATATTCCACCATATCTTAATCCAGAAAGCTTTTATATTGACTTTCTAGAATCTTGAAGACTTGGTTCCTTCTTCAGTCATTGGGGCTAGAATATTGGTGGAGTCCTTTAATGGAGGTGGAAGTTGTTTAATTCTTACATGCCTTGTAAGAGACTCAATTGATTTTTAAATGATGTTTCCAATGGTGTTTATATTTTGCTTTTATATATACTTTATTAGCTGCTCAGATATATTTGTGTATGGATGGGAAGCTATATAAGTTTGCTAAATGAATACAGATTTAAATACTAACAGGATTAGATACCTTGTTCTATTCATGTGACAAAGCATTAAGAATTATATTGAGACTTTGATTACTACTTTTCAAGGGAAGACTCCTGAAGTTGGGCAAAGATTTTTTAGAGCAGGATGGGACAATCTGGAGAATGATGGATATTTTGGTAGAAAGTTCAAGATCCCTGTTTGCGTGCAGTGGTGACAGGGTCCTAGAATGCTCCTTCTCAGCTCAGTGAAAGTGTTCTCTTCCCATCTCTGAACCTGCATACCTTTCCCCCAGTGTGGAGGAGGACATAGATAAATCCATACTGTCTAAACAATGGACAGGCATGGTAATGGTGGGATTATACAAGCCAGATCTCTCTATCCTGCACTGTCATATGCACCTGCCTTCTCACAAGTCCTCTGCTGATGGAACTGCTTTTGAACATAGGCTTAACACATTTCTTGAATTGGAGATTGACTCAGAAGCCTGGGGTTTGAAATAAGCATTTAGTCAAGTAGCCAAGAAGTGCCAGGCAGCTTCCATTCCTCTGAAGTCACCTGATAGGATGAGCGATGAAGCATGCCACTTTTTTTTTCTTCAATAAAACTGCCGGTGTTTGTTGTATTTTCAAAGAAATAGTAAGATTGTCCTTTGAAGAACTTTTGAGTGCATTTTTGGCTTCCTTAAGTCTTTCTCTTTCCTTGGTCACAAATGAAGTAAGTCAGTAGAAAACTATTTTAGTCTTCATGATCTGTTCATTCCTTCACATCAACAATTGTGCTTTGAAGAGTCAACTTGCACTCTTTTCCACATCTGATATCCATGCCCAGATAGATAGCTCATACGATTATGTCTAATTAGAAGAAGTGTCTAATTGGGATCATCAATGTCATGATGGCTTTCTTGGCATGGACATTGCCTGATAGTTAAGTTATGCCAATCTGTGAATGGAAAACCCTTCCCTCTTCCATTATATACTTAACAATAGAGTTATATTTCCTTTTCTTTTCACTGAGACTGGCACATAATCAATTGCGTACATTCAGAATCTCATTTATTTGGGCCTCTGAAATCTACCTTTGTAAGTTTCTGTGCTATGTAGGGCTATTATAGAGAAATCACAGTTGGCCTTATCCCTCATTTACCTGCCTCAAGATGAGATGTGCAGATGGTGTATTTTTGTTTTAATTATCACTTTTTTTCCTCATCAAGCATATTGTACTTTTGATTCTCAATATCTATTTTTCTATTGAAAGAAAGCCACATCCTCTGTGAGGATCCTATCAGCATCTTTTCTTTGTTGGTGTATTTGTTTATTAGATTTATAAGGCCACCAACTCAAACAATGTAACACTAGCAGAAATACAATAAAAAAAGAATAAGCAATAAACATGACTCCTTCATGATAAGGGGCCAGGCTATTTTATGGACCGCCTCTCTCTGATTACATCAGGTCACCTCATCAGATGTGCTAGAACAGTGGTTCTTAACCTGGGCGATATCGCCCCCCCCCCCAGGAAACACTTTTGAGACTTTTTCGTACAGTGAATCGCTGTATATCTGTTGTACAAAAACATCAGATCGCTTGCTATTAGTGGATTGAATTGTGTTTTCAAATGTTCCTCCAGCTAGCTTCAGTACAGAATGCCACATTTATGTGAATACGCATTTCTTATCTTCATGTGCGTTGTGCAGCAGCTTCTACTCTTTTTATATTTCTTTTTGCATCTTAAATTTCACTTGTAATTCTATCATTAAATATTACTGTTTTTCTTTTCGGGCATTTCACTTTCTTGCAATTGAATTTTGTTTTCAGTGGTCATTACATTTAAGTGTCTTGAATAAATAAGATAATAATGAAATACATGTATCACGAAGTTTGGGAATAAAGTGATGGGTGGCACCAAATTTTTTCATACAGTTGAGATATGGGAAAAAGACTGGAAATAAATTATTTGCATTGATATGTCCTGATGACAATTTTAAAGAAAACAAAAAAAGTGTTTGCATAAATTGAAGAACTTTTTCCTATGTGGTGATTGAGAGGTTATGTTGGGGGAGAGGGGCGATGACAATTTCATCATTGGCTCAAGGGGGCGATTCGTTCAAAAAGGTTAAGAACCATTGTGCTAGAGGATGCATGCTGTGGGACCATCAGATAGGGACATGTATTTAGTGGTTCCTATGAAATGTAACCTCTGATGTGTTATCCGGCTTATGGAACATTCTTCATCCCTAAAATTAGATGAGCTCTATCCTGTTTAATTCCTGAAGGCCCTCAAGAGTTGATTATGTCATCAGACCTGGGGCTCTCAGGGAATGGGAGACATGTGTAGATGGCTCTATTGCTGAGATGGCTAGTTTTACTCTCCCTTCACCTAGGATTTGCATTTCTGTTTTTATATTTATTGTTCATATGATTTGTATATATATTTATACCTGTGGTTTTTATCTGTGGTTTTACCTCTTTGTTGTGCACCACTGAGATTTCCCTTCCATGTGTGGTGGGTAGCTTTATAAATTCAATAAAAAATAAATAAAATAAGGGACAAGATAGCAAAGAAAGTGTGTTGACAATTTAATAAAATTGCGTAAATATTGTAAATTGAAGTAAAATTGCTAATAACAAATCACTATTTTGTTGAAATACCCGGGCAGAAAATGTTTCCGCCAGTAGAGAAGTAATTTGGATGGTCTGACTCATCATGTTTTATATCAGAGCATAACATTCTGAGGTGTTGGCATTTTCCAAAATTTTGAATCTGATCCCCATACCCTGAAATTTAAATTATGATATTAAAACGAAAATGTGTTGGAAAGATACATAAATACATAACTATAAATCATATTAGCATTTTATTGTAATTCAATATAAAGAAGATAAAATCTTATTTAATAAATAAGATTAATTGTGGATATCCTAGCCACTATATTTATAAATGTAGCTTTCAATTTATGGATCAAAGAAAAAGACGTCTTCATCCAGAAAAAATAGTGCACATTTTTTCCTTGTTATTGTGTGTTTGTGAAGTTTCTTACATTAAGAGCCCTGGTGACATAGTGTTAGAAGACAGTATTGCATACAAAGCCCAGTTTGATCTTGACTAGGTGCAAGGTTCGCTCAGCTTTCCAACCTTCTGAGGTTGGTAAATAAAGACCCAGATTGTTGGGGGCAATGTGCAAGTAATGCTTACATGGTAAACCGTGCCGAGAGTGCTGAAATTGCTATGGAGCTGTATACAAGTCTAAATGTTATTCCTTTCAAAAATGGAAGAAGACATCTATTCCTGAATAAAATTCTTTGACCAATCATCTGTTATGTTGTCTTCAGCCAAATTAGGAATTAGGGCAGCATTTACGCTGCACTTGAAACCACACTAGTCTTTTTCCTAACTAGCTGCTCTCTGGTATTCAGCTCTGGTCTCAGCATGATAATATAGCACTTGGGCATAAAAATGCAACCTAATAAGCCACCACTTGAGGCCAAGATAGAGAAGACCTCCACAGCCACCATGGATTTCCCCTTAGTGCTTAAGTAGGTGGGCACAAAGGAGACCCAAACACTGCAAAAGACCAGCATGCTGAAGGTGATGAGTTTGGCTTCATTGAAACTGTCGGGCAACTTCCGGGCAAAGAAGGCCACTATGAAGCTGATGAGGGCCAAAAGCCACATGTAGCCCAGCACAACATAAAACATGATCTCGGAGCCTTCGTTGCATTGCACTAAGATCTCATCCAATTGGGAATGCATGTCCAACTCTGGGAAAGGAGGAGAAAGGGTCAACCACACAGCACAGATGCTTGTTTGAATAAATGAGCAAAACACAATGACTATCCACCACCTCATGCGGTTCCCTGGCTTTGTGGCTATGAAGGCCAGAACCACAGTGATGGTTTTGGCTAACACACAAGATACTGCAATGGAGAAGACAACTCCAAAAACTGCTTGCCGGAGGAGACATGTGACTATCCCTGGGCATCCGAGGAAGAAGAAAGAGCAGAGAAAACACAGCAGGAGTGAGAAAAGCAAAGTGCAGGTGATATCCCAATTGTTGGCTTTGACAATGGGAGTGTTTTGGTGGCGGATAAATGTCCCCATCACTACAATTGTGATTACAGTAAAAGAAACAGCAAAGCTAGTCAGGATTTCTCCCAGGAATTCTTTGTAGGATAAGTAGGCAATAATTTTGGGAATACATTGATGGTGCTTCTCATTTGGATATTGTTCTTCTGGGCACCTCTCACATTGCTTGGAATCTAAAAATCATAAATAAAATCTTTAAAAATTCTATACATTGAATTGATATTAGGTTTTAACAATTATTCCTTGCTGAAACAGTTTTTGGAATCTTCACACATAAAAGTATGGTTGTATTCTGAGCAAATTTCCATATTACCACTTCAATCTCATAAGTAGAATTGGCTTCATATAAAGAAAATAAACCTCTTTCAAAAATTGTGCCTTAGGAAAATCTTTTTAAAAGTTTATTTAATATGCCATATTTCTTGAAGAAGAGATTACAGACCTAAATAAAGAAAAACTTCTATTTAAAAAAAGAAGAAAAAAAACAAGGCAGGTGAGAGATCCCAATCAATCTATTCTTGTGTTTAAAATTATATTAAAAAACCCAAACTTGATTAGAGAATAATGTATTTTTAAAGAGATATTACCGTAGATCTCTTTTTCTTACCAACCAGGGTGGAAATGCTCCCCTCTGAACATTGGACACAGTCATAGCAGCAAACCTGTTTCCCCTCCTTAATTAATTTCCGGTACCCAGGATAGCAACTTTCTACACAGGTGGCAGAAGGTGGTGTCTAATGGGAATTGCAAAAGAAAATAATTAAAATTTTTAAATTCCTAGAACTGATTGCTAGATTCAGTTAGAAGAGAGGTGAACATCTTTTAACTGCTATTGAAAATTTGGATAGAAATCCCTTCACAACTCCTACATCATACATAAAGGAATTTGAAATATCCGAAGAGGGTCATAAAGGAATCTCTCACAAACTTAATGAGCTGTCTTAATTTGACAAATAATAAGAAATAAACTTATATGAGAAATGTTGAATTTCTAAGAATTTTGGTTGGTAATGACATCCATATTTAGTCTTCCTCACTTCCTTGAGCTGATGGCAAATATATTCCTGCCTAGCATTTGCTGTCCTTTTTTAATTATCTCTGTGTTGCATTGCCATTGGAGAATGGTGTCCTGATTCTCCATGTATAATAAATGTAGTCACAAATGAAGGCCAATATGTGTGTCCCAGGATAATATTGCAGGATCCAATCTGGGTCGGTCTCTGGGACCCGAGGTTGTATTACAAGCTTTTGGACTTGTGTTGGAGCCCATCTTCTAGGAACTTCTCTCTAACACAGTATGTGCTGTTCTGTGTGTGGTATTTATAGTACCTGTGATAAGTGGCTTTTTAGATGTCGATGGCTGGCTTTTAAGTCATTAGCGTGTGCTGCCCAGCCCTCACCTTTTAAGTACTAGGCTAAATGTAAATCATCACTCCTAATGACTGACAAGGGGACCAGGCTTCAATTACTTCCCTGGCTTTTTTTGTGCCTGCTTGTCCAACAATCTTAAAAGTTGAAAATTGAATGTGTATCCTTGTCCATTGCAGTGTGAGGCTACCAATGAGTTCGGGGCTCCTCATCTGATGAATGTCAGGAATTCATGCAGGAGAAACAGTCCTGCATGAACTAGAACACCATATATTTCATAACTAGATATCTAAATTCTGGTGCTGCTATGTGGATGAGATTTTTGTCATCATCAAGAGAAATGCTCTTAAAGATTTTCATGCCATTCTGAACTCCATCTTCCCCAACATACAGTTCACAATGGAGGAAGAAACAGTTAGGCAATTACCATTTGTAAACACAGAAGATGGAAGCCTAGAAACTACAGTTAAATGTCTATGGAGATTCTCAGTCATCCAGGTCATTGTTATCCCAAATACTTTTTTATGAGACAATAGGACTTTGTTGTTTTTCTTTGAAGACGTTTTGCTTCTCATCCAAGAAAAAGCAATAGTTGCTTGCATAGCTTTATGGGTGGGATTTCTAACTTTTTATTGGGGAATTGTTATGTATGTATGTATCCAGACTTGGTTTCAATCTTGACCATGCCGATACTTTGTAACTAATAAACATGTTCTCTAAGGAAGTTTCAAGCCTTGGAGTTCTGCTTTATTTGTCTCTGTCTGTCGGAACCATGACAGAATCATTACAGAAACAGTCCTGGGTGAGATAGAACACCATTCATTTCAGAACTACACACCTAAATTCTGGTGCTGCTACATGGATGAGATATTTGTCATCATCAAGAGAAATACACTTACAAATTTTCATACCATACTGAACTCCATCCTCCCTAATATACAGTTCACAATGAAGGAAAAACAACTAGGCATTTGCGATTTTTTGATGTACTTGTAAACACAGAAGATGGAAGCCTAGAAACTAGAGTTAAATGTTTATGGAGATTCTCGTTATCCAGGTCATAGTAATCCCAAAAATTCTTTTTTACAAGGCAACTGGACTTTGCTATTTTTCTTTGAAGACGTTTCAATTCTCATCCAAGAAGCTTCTTCAGCTCTTGGATGAGAAGTGAAATGTCTTCAAAGAAAAACAAGAAAGTCCAGTTGCTGCATGAAAAAGCATCTTTGGGATACCTAGAAACCACAGTTTATCACAAGGCCACCCACGCTCCACAATTCTGAATTTCAGCAGCAACCATCCACTGTCACACGAAAGGAGTTGCATCAGAACACTATAAGGCAAGGTGAAAAGCCACTGGAGTAACCAGCAAGACAAACAGTTGGAGAGCAGATACCTACATGAACAATTCAAGCAGAATGGGTGCCCACAATCATTTGTCATAAGATGTCTGTGCAACACAATGGGGAGAAAAAGGAAGAAAGAAGGTATAAGACCAACCACATGGCACAGCCTGACATACAGCATATCCAAAGCATTTCACAAGCAGTAGAATGCAGCTTCTGAGATGTGCAAGGGGGCATTCCCACCGCAGAGGCTATCATACAAGAACAAATTATGCCAATCAAGGAAGCAAATGCAGGTGTGGTGAGCGCAAGACTTGGGGTGATGGTCAGTTTTAGTAGATGTCCAATTAATCTCTCCTATTCTGTGATGAAAAGTTATAAATATGTGGCACAAATAAATAAATGTCACCTAACTCAAACAAAGTGACTTTGGGTGGTATATAATACAGAGTTTCTGCTGAGATCATTTTCTTTGTCAACAGGGATTTGATGCCCTACAACTGCCATAATGATAGTGATTAATGGAAGGAAATTGTGAGAGGTAGAATATCGATGACTGCAAAGCCACTTCAGCTCTGACAACTTGTGCTTACTGCATAAAAGCCCTGCCAAAAGGTTTTTTTTAAAATATCACTCTTTGATCCGCATTTGACAACAGCACAATTATTCACTTTTATTTCCTGAATTTTTGATCAAGGTGCTGGGTGCTTGTTTATCATGGTGGTAAGATTGGGGTGGGGCTTACCTCAAGAGCTCCTAGTTCTTTTTCTAATCTTCCTGCTTGTAAAGCTCAACCATTCCTTCAGAAAACATTTGAACCTAAAAGATCCTTATCAGCGAAAAGTTTCCACACACCCTTCAGATCTCTCAGATGAAATTATAATTGGAGAATTTGTATCCATGACACTTGGTAATTATAGGGAACAGAAGTTTAGGGAACATCCAATTTCTTCACCAGCACAAGCTTAGTAAGTGATTCTTCATTTTTATCTAAGGTGTCTCTGACCCATAACATTTTTTCCTTAAAAAACTTTCAATGGTTTTTCATTCTTGGAAGATTCTGTTTGGGTCTGATGATCATTCTTACTTTCCCCACCTAAATGACTATTTCTAAATAATGATAGATCTCTTATCCTGCCTTCTAATTTTCTCCATGTCTTGACATTTTGTATGTCAAGCACACTTATAGCAGAAATTGAGGTGGGAGGCAGGTTTCAGCTATTAACTTTTGACTGAAAACATATAGATAGCCTGTGTGTGAAGATGGATTTGCTCAGAGCCCTAATAGTTCTCTCTGTACAATTTAGATCCCCTGGTAGATAATAAGGAATATATAATAAGATTAAAAAATGTTAATTCTAAGATATTGTTTCATTTGTAGGGTATAGTACCTTGGGCAAGTTGAATGAGAATAATTAGGAATTTTTACATCCCTAATTCCTTTTAAGAATTCTCATTAGAAACCCTGACAAAGTATGTCTATGGCTATATTATATTTAATAATGTACTTTGGATGCGTAAAGGGAGAAGCAATTTTGTATATCCAAAGTATACATCCAAAATTTTGTGTATCCTTATATACTTTACCTGGAAGATTAGATCCTCTCTGTCTCTCTGTCTGTCTCCCCCATCTCTCTGATTTAAGAGCATAGTTTCTTTATGACATCTATAACTTGTATGAATTACACCATTGAGATATATAATAAAGTACAAAAGAAAAGAGTATCAATTTTAAAAAAGAAACCTAAAATATATAGACAGATATATAGTGTGTGCATTAATGACAGAAGAAAGAAACTTATTCACTTTGCTTTAGGGGAATATCTGAACCATTTATTTCAGAAAGAGTTTCCCATCTTATAGAGAACGATATTCAGTTGAGCTCTATGGGCAAGCGATGATCTAAGCTGCAAGTCACTTAATTATTAGCCCTTAAGATCTAACATTCAAAATTCTCTTGGCAGTCTAATCCCTAAAAACTACCAGCATGTCCTTGCTTTTGTTTTTGCCATCAAAGAAATCAATAAGAATCCCGATCTGTTACCCAACAACACATTAGGGTCCAAGATTTATGACAATGCGTACAATTCATGGAGAACCACTTGGACCACTTTGGATCTTCTCTTTCTAAGAAAAGGGGATCCACTCAATTATTACTGTATCACTGAAAAGGAAGTCATGGCCAACATTGGGGGACTCACCTCTGAAAATTCTATTCACATGGCCAACATCTTAAGTACTTACAAGATTCCTCAGGTAAATGTTTGGAAATAGGTATATAGAAGGAAAAGGAGAATAACTGTTAAGTCTCAGTGGTAAAGGTAAATTCTTCTATTGTTTGAACTGTCATTTTACATCTACTTCTAATTGAGGACCTGGCTTACTGCAAGCTTGAAATGTAAACTAGAGAAATCAAATTTCTTTCATATCCTTTTCACGAGTTTCAAACTAAATACACTGATTGATTGATTGATTGTCTGACTATGTGCCATCAAGTTGATGTTGATTCTTAGTGACCACATAAATATGAAAGCTATTTAACTGGTATTTCTCATCTTCAAAAGGACCATCCATGATCTTAGTTCTAGTTAACCCTGCATTCAGCTCTGGGAAGAGGGGGGGAGGGTTTTTGGGAGGGTTTTTGAATTTTTGTAAAATTCAAAAACTTTTAATTAAAAAAAAGGACCCCCCATGGGCAATGTAAGTGAGTCCATCTACTCACCAAACAATATACTAAAGTGGATTTTTAAGAATGTCCAGTAAATTTGTATCTAATATTAGCAGCCATTTAAAAAGAGTGTATACAAAATTGAATGTTTTTCTGTGATTTAAAATGTTTTTCCCCAGGTTAGTTATGGCTCCTCTGACCCCATTTTAAGAGAGAAAATTGGTTTTTCTTCTTTCTACCGAATGATTCCCAATGAAGCTTTTCAATACATGGGGATAGTTCAACTTCTGAAATATTTTGGATGGAATTGGGTTAGTCTAATTGTTTCAGACGATGAAAGTGGTGAAAACTTTCTTCGAACTTTGAGACCCAAGCTTCTACAGAATAATATTTGCATAGCTGGGATACAGATGATCCCAATTATGTCACTATTTTTATTAAGAGAGATACTTGAGAAAAAAATCCTTCAAATTCAATCTGTTATCTCCCAAAGTAAAATCAATGTGTTCCTTGTATATGGAAATGGCCAGTCTCTGGAAGGATTACAGATGGTTTTATACTCAATGGAAATTGGCCATAACAATCCTCTGGAGAAGGTGTGGATCACAACATGTGAATGGGATTTCACTGCTCAGAACCCTGCCGGACGATTTATCAAAAAATCCTTCAATGGAACCCTATCATTCTCACTCCATACCAAAGTTGTGCCAGGATTTCAGAATTTTCTTGAGAAAATAAATCCTCTGAAGTCTACATTTTATTTCCTGTCTGAATTCTGGACATCAACATTCTTCTGCTCACTCAACATCCATATAGCTTATGGACAGAAAATGAAGAATTGCACTGGGGAAGAGAAGCTGGAGAGCCTTCCTGATTTTGTCTTTGAAATGGGGATATCTGGTTGGAGTTATAGCATCTACAATGCTGTTTATCTTGTGGCACATTCTCTCCATGCTTTGTATTCCTGGAGGAACAAACGGAGGGGAAGCAGAAATCAAGTCCAATGGAATCTCCAAAATGTTCCTCCCTGGCAGGTACTCACAAGTAAATTGGTCAATTCATTAAAACCAAAATAATTTAGAAAACCAAAAGAGAACTAAAACAGAAGCATACCTGATGTAACAACAGAGATAAACTAGTAAACACAACCAGCATTTGAAACTGCAAAGAAAAGCAAGTGAATGTTTTTAGAAGAATGTTGAGAGAATGGAGATACCTTATAAAATATTTAAAGTGAATTAGAAATTGAGAGTCCAGATGCACCAATGAGATACTGATTTAAAATTGATGCTAAATTTAACACCATAGGGAAAATGGATAATTTAATCCAGGGCTTTTCAACCAGTGGTATGGGTACCACCTGTTGTAAATTGGCACCTGGCAGGTGGTACGTGACCATCCTATAAAAGTGGTAGCGGGGGAAGGGAATGAGCTGAACTGGTGGAAGCACCGCACAAGCCTGAGTGAGAGATGGCTGGAGCGGCAGGGCTGTCAGGGCTCAGTGGAAGCGCCAGGATCAGTGCTGCTTTCCAGCTGATTGGCACTTCTTTGGGGCTGTCAGGGCTCAGTGGAAGCACCAGGATCAGCGTCAGGCTCCAGCTGGAGCTCGGTGCTGATCCTGGTGCTTCTGCTGAGCCCTGAAGAAGCACCAATCAGTTGGAAAGCAGCACTGATCCTGGCACTTCTGCTGAGCCCAGAAGAAGCACCCATCAGCTGGAATGTTGCAGCATCTCCAGGCTCTTGTGATTTACATTCAGATGCTTGGCAACTGATTCATATTTATGGCAATCACAGTGTCCCAGGGTCATGTGAAGTCACCAAAACCTGCTGCAACCACCCAGCAGAGGGGGGGGGGAATAAAAACCAAACAACCCTCCACCCCACCCCCGCTGCCAATCCTCAACAGAAATGCTCCCAACAATGAAAACCTCAGACAGGAGGAAGAGCGCCACTAGGCAGGCAGGCAGGTGTCTTGCTCAGCTGTGGCTTGAGGGGCACTTTTTTCAGAGCCATTGTAACTTTCAACAGTCACTAACTGTTGTAAGTCGAGGACTACCTGTACTTTATCACTTTTTTCCTTTTTTTTCTTTTTGGTCATCAAGTTTTGTTTTTTTTTATTGAAAGTTTTTAAAAATTTTTTACAAATAACAAAAAACAACAACAAAAAAAACCAAAAACCCTCACCCAACCCCTCCCAAACCACCCCCTCCAACCCCCCCCCCGAGCTTCCCAGAACTGAATATAGGCTTAATTAAAATTTTAACAACTTATAAAATAGTTAATAATAAAATATATATGACATAAGCATTAAAAAGGAAAGATACTTGAAAAGAAGAAGAAGAAAGAATGGAGAAAGAAGAAAAGAAATGGAAAAAAAAAGGAAAAAAAGGAAAAAGTACAATCTATAAAATATCAAAAATTATATACAAATTATAAAAAAGCTAAATGATATTTTTTTATATCCAATTTATCTTGTATAAAATTTATCCATTTTTCCCATACAGCAAAAAATTTCTCTTGTGATTGCTCCTTTAAAAAAGCCGAAATCTTTGCCATTTCCGCCAAATATGAAACTTTAAAAAACCACTCTTGCAAAGTAGGCAAGGATTCCTTCTTCCAATATTGCCCTACTAACAGCCTTGCGGCTGTGATCAAATTTAACATCAATATAACCTCCTTAGCATCACAATCAATAACAATACCTAACAAAAATAATTGCGAAGTAAATTTTACCCTCTTTCTAAAAATTCTTTGAATATTCCACCATATCTTAATCCAAAAAGCTTTTATATTTTTACACGACCACCAAATATGATAATAAGTGGCATCCAAACAACCACATCTCCAACATTTAGGCTGTAAATCAGGGTACATAAGGGACATTTTTTGTGGATCAAGGTGCCATCTATAAAACATTTTATAAAAATTCTCCCTTAAGTTCTGGGCTTGTGTAAATTTAACATTCCTCACCCAGATAATTTCCCAGGTATCCAGTGGAATTGGTTCACCAAAATTTTGTGCCCATTTAATCATACAGTCTTTAATTAATTCAGATTCTGAATCCAATTCCACTAGAACCCCGTGAACCCTCTTAATGTGAGTTTGTCTTTGATCCTTTACTTGTTTAAAAAGATTTTCATCTTCTCTAAGCCAGCCCATGTTACAATCCATCTTCCATCTATCCACTAATTGTCTATATTGAAACCATGAATAGGTAATATTTTCATGTACTTAATATAAGGAACCCTATCCATTTTAACTCCTCTCCTTATCCCCTCTATCGCATGCCAAGGTATAGCCCAGGTCATCAAGTTTTTGACACGTTGCTAGGCGACTGGTGGTACTCGGTTATTGGCATATCCTAAAAGTGGTACAATGGTTAAAATGGTTGAAAAGCCCTGATTTAATCCATTCTGGGTTGGCTCCTTCTCAAATTAGCAAAAACAACCAGATATTTAATCCCACTATCAGAAGAGGAATAAACAGTAAGGATTGACTACTTCTCCCAAATGAGTAAAAAGGCCTAAATTGCTTGTAGCTGGAGTACTCCAGAAAAGGTGTAAGTTAGTTACGATTTAGGTAGAAATAAAAAAGTGATGAACGGACATAGCCTGATTTCTTTGAAACAAAATATTTATCCATGTCATTCAAAACTGGGAGAAGTGAGTCTCTGGAGAATGAATTTGATAGGCAGACTTGTAGTTTCTCAGGGAAAAGGGAAAAAAATCCTTTCTGTCATCTTACATAGTTTAGACAGAATGGAATGAGTCCCTGGTTTCAGATTCAGATGAAAAATATTGCTGTTACGGTTAACCATCCATGTTCTCGTTGGATAAAACCTTTTCGATTCTTGATGTACTTCAAAAACACTAATTTTCAGTACTGCATCATATCTCAATTTAAATGTCATATCACTGATGTTCCAAGTGACCATTACTTTTTGTTACAGCAGTAACCTATTTCTCCTTCCCTCTAGCTTAATTCATTTTTGAGACAAGTCCACTTTAACAATAACGTTGGAGATGAAATATTTCTCGATGAAGAGAGCGATTTAGCGATAGGCTATGACCTCATCAATTTGGTGACATTTCCCAATGAATCTTTCAAGAGAGTTCAAGTTGGAAGAATCGATCCCAGTTTTCAACTTGGAAAAGAATTCATCATTAATGCAAGTGCCGTTATGTGGAATCCTACGTTTCATCAGGTTGGAACTGTTATATTTTCTTACGCTTAATATCAGTATCATTTGAGTGGTAATCTGGAGAACAGCAAGGAAATTTGTTGAGAGAGCTGAATTTAGAAAATATATTGGGGAAAAAGAAAAATGCAGGAAGAGTTACCAATGTCAGATAGTTGAGAAAATAGGAATCTTTCTAAGATATTAATAACCTGATTCATAATTTCTAAAATCTATCTGTTCCAAATGTATGTAATTCAGAATTATCAGTGAGAGGAGAAAGCTATTTCTTGTTCTATAGACTCTTTTTTTCTGGCCAATATTAACAGAAGGTGCCAAAATCCACCTGTGTTGAGAGCTGCCATCCTGGACAAAGCAAACTAATTCAGCAGGGGAAACAAATCTGTTGTTATGATTGCATTCAGTGTCCTTCAGGGAGGATCTCAACACAAATGGGTAAGTGTAGAATTCAGATCTATCTAGGAAAACATCCCGAAATTTTCTATTTTGTGCTTTCTCCCTCACATACATCTAATGACTTTATTATGGTTTATGGTCTTCAGTAGTGTATTCAAAGGCTATTCTTATATTGATTTGTGCTTTTAAATCAGGGACCCCAACCCCCAAGGTGTGCCTATTCAGAACTGGGCCATGCAAGTGGTGTGCAGTTATATGTATGAACACGTGAAGCTCCATTTGTGTGAGCTTTGTGCACCTGCTGCTCATGCAAATGGAGCTGTGTGCTCACCCATTGCTTGTGCAAAACTATTCTCTCTCCCCACCACTGCCAGTGCTGTTACTGTTCCAGAAAGCTGAAAAGATTGGGGACCATCATTTTAAAAGACTTTTGTAGAGTTTAATACTAAC
Organism: Crotalus tigris; assembly: GCF_016545835.1. Classification (NCBI taxonomy): domain Eukaryota; kingdom Metazoa; phylum Chordata; class Lepidosauria; order Squamata; family Viperidae; genus Crotalus; species Crotalus tigris. The sequence continues at coordinate 47,223 of NW_024098821.1, forward strand.
TTTTCTATATCAAATAATATATAAAGAGCAGGAAGTATGAAAAATATTAGTACAAAGTTCAAATACTGAATTTATGCTTGTGATCTTTAGATGCAGATGAATGTGAGTCCTGCCAAGAAGAACAATATCCTAACACAAATCAACAAGAATGCATTCCCAAAGTAATGACTTACCTGTCCTATAAAGATGGCCTGGGAACAGCTCTGACATCTTTGGCACTTTTTCTTTCTCTGACCACACTTATTGTGATGGCAATCTTCAGGTTACACTCGAACACTCCCATTGTGAAAGCCAACAATTGCAGCATCACATGTATCCTACTCACCTCTCTGCTGCTATGTTTTCTTTGCTCCCTCTTCTTCATAGGAAGACCTAGCAAGGAAACCTGCCTTTTAAGGCAGGCTGTGTTTGGTATCACCTTCTCTGTTGCTGTTTCCTGTGTACTGGCCAAAACGATCACTGTGGTTCTGGCTTTTGTGGCTACAAAACCAGGGAACAAGATGAGGAAATGGATGGGAAAGAGGCTAGCAATCTTGGTTATTGTGCCTTGTTCTTTGATTCAGATTGCCATCTGTGCTGTTTGGTTAGTGAACAAGCCCCCTTTTCCAGAATTAGAGAAGCATTCCCAAGTGGGTGAGATCTTAGTGAAATGCAACGAAGGCTCAGAGATGATGTTTTACATTGTGTTGGGCTACATGGGTCTTCTGGCCATTGTCAGCTTCACAGTGGCTTTCTTTGCCAGGAAATTGCCTGACAGTTTCAATGAAGCCAAGTTCATCACTTTCAGCATGTTGGTGTTTTGCAGTGTTTGGATTTCCTTCATCCCCACCTACTTGAGCACCAAGGGCAAATTGATGGTAGCCGTGGAGATTTTCTCCATCTTAACCTCTGCTTTTGGTTTATTGAGTTGTATTTTCCTTCCCAAATGCTATATTATTATAATACATCCTGAATTAAATAAAAAGGAGCAAATGGTAAGGAAAAGGAATGATTGATACTGCATAAGAAGAAGCTAAGATTCGTAGTTTCAAAATAAAGGCACAATGCCAGGGTAGACGTAATGCAGACAATCTCTGAAAGATTCTAAGGCAGTAGTTCTCAACCTTTCTAATGCCATGACCCCATAATACAGTTCCCCATGTTGTGGTGACCCCCAACCACTTATACATCACCGGGTGCCAGGGGCGTGGCCAAAGAAAAGGGGGAAAAATGGCGGACAGCCTTGTTTGGTGGCCCCCGTGAAATGGTCGTTCGACCTCAAATGGGGTCCCGACCCACAGGTTGAGAACCACTGTTCTAAGGTGAGATTGGCTCATTTGTTAGCTGAAAAATTGAGAATGGTTGAAGGCTAATTGTGTGCTTTTTGCTGAATAAAGATACGTTCTTCATTTTGTTTAATATATATATTATTAAAAGCTTTAAACTAACATAAAAACTAACATTAAGAAAAAAGAAAAGAAAATACAATAGTGCAGAAACAAAAAATAAAAATAAATTTAAAAAGGAGCTTCAAGGTTTTTTTGTTTCAATGATTAAATGAAAATTATTGATCAAATTAAGAATAATGGAAATTGGCCAAGATTCTTTGCAAAGCAGATAGTTGGTAGCTCTATTAAAGAAATTAAGTTCAGTCTTGTGTACAGGAAGTTTATCGATTGAGATATTTTGCTTTCTGTGACACTAGGAGGTGACTGCTATTAAAATTAATCTAATCCCACAAAAATAAAAGAAATTCCAGAAAGATAAGAGGCTGTTGCTTATATGGTTCAGGTCTTCTTTTTGAGAAAAAGGCAGGAGAATTTTGCATAAAGTTTTCTAGTGTGCCATTTATACTTATTGCTGATTTGGGATCCAATGCTCATTATCAGTTGGTCTATTGCAATGGACTTACTTGGAACTGCCCTTCAAAAGCATTTGGAAGCTGTGTCTGGTTTGGAATGCAATTGTATTTGTCATTTTTTAGTATGAGTATACTGGCCCACATTAAAACTGAAATTCTATTGCCTGCTCTCAAAAGAAAGTATATATCTATCCATACACATGCATAACACATATATACACATGATATACAGTGGGGCAAAAAAGTATTGCCCCACTGTATATCTTATATACACATGATATACTGTGGGGCAATTGTGCAAGTTCTCCCACTTAAAAAGATGAGAGAGGCCTGTAATTGTCATCATAGGTAGACCTCAACTATGAGAGACAAAATGAGCAAACAAATCCAGACAATCACATTGTCTGATTTGGAAAGAATTTATTTACAAATTATGGTGGAAAATAAGTATTTGGTCAATATCAAAAATTCATCTCAATACTTTGTTATATATCCTTTGTTGGCAATGACAGAGGTCAAACATTTTCTGTAAGTCTTCACAAGGTTGGCACACACTGTTGCTGGTGTTTTGGCCCATTCCTTCATGCAGATCTCCTCTAGAGCAGTGATGTTTTGGGGCTGTCGCTGGGCAACACCTTCCAAAGGTTTTATAATAATAATAATAATAATAATAATAATAATAATAATAATAATAATAATAATAATAATAGTAAAGTTGGAAGGGACCTTGGAGGTCATCTAGTCCAACCCCCTGCTCGGGCAGGAAACCCTACACCATTTCGGACAAATGGCTGTCCAGTCTCTTCTTAAAAACTTCCAGTGTTGGAGCATTTACTGCTTCTGGAGGCAAGCTGTTCCACTGATTAATTGTTCTCACTGTCAGGAAGTTTCTCCTTAGTTCTAGGTTGCTTCTCTCCTTGATTAGTTTCCACCCGTTGCTTCTTGTCCTGCCTTCAGGTGCTTTGGAAAATAGCTTAATTCCCTCTTCTTTATGGCAGCCCCTGAGATATTGGAATACTGCTATCATGTCCCCCCTTGTCCTTCTCTTCGTTAAACTAGACATACCCAATTCTAGCAACCGTTCCTTATATGTTTTAGCCTCCAGTCCCCTAATCATCTTTGTTGCTCTTCTCTGTACTCTTTCTAGAGTCTCAACATCTTTTTTACATCGTGGTGACCAAAACTGGATGCAGTATTCCAAGTTTTCTATGGGGTTGAGATCTGGAGACTGGCTAGGCCACTCCAGGACCTTGAAATGCTTCTTACGAAGCCACTCCTTCATTGATCGGGCGGTGTGTTTGGGATCATTGTCATGCTGAAAGACCCAGCCATATTTCATCTTCAATGCCCTTGCTGATGGAAGGAGGTTTGCACTCAAAATCTCACGATACATGGCCCCATTCATTCTTTCCTGTACACGGATCAGTCGTCCTAGTTCCTTTGCAGAGAAACAGCCCCAAAGCATGATGTTGCCACCCCCATGCTTCACAGCAGGTATGGTGTTCTTTGGATGTAACTCAGCATTCTCTCTCCTCCAAACACGACGAGTTGTGTTTCTACCAAAGAGTTCTACTTTGGTTTCATCTGACCATAGGACATTTTCCCAATCCTCTTCTGGATCATCCAAATGGTCTCTAGCAAACTTCAGATGGGCCCAGACATGTACTGGCTGAAGCAGGGGGACACGTCTGGCACTGCAGAATCTGAGTTTCTGGCGGTGTAGTGTGTTACTGATGGTTGCCTTTGTTATGTTGGTCCCAGCTCTCTGCAGGTCATTCACTAGGTCCCCCCGTGTGGTTCTGGGATCTTTGCTCACCGTTCTTGTGATCATCTTGACCCCATGGGATGAGATCTTGCGTGGAGCCCCAGATCGAGGGAGATTATCAGTGGTATTGTATGTCTTCCATTTTCTAATTATTGCTCCCACAGTTGATTTCTTCACAGCAAGCTGCTTACCTATTGCAGATTCAGTCTTCCCAGCCTGGTGCAGGTCTACAATTTTGTTTCTGGTGTCCTTCGACGGTCTTCACCATAGTGGAGTTTGGAGTGTGACTGTTTGAGGTTGTGGACAGGTGTCTTTTATACTGATAACAAGTTCAAACAGGTGCCATTAATACAGGTAATGAGTGGAGGACAGAGGAGCCTCTTAAAGAAAAAGTTACAGGTCTGTGAGAGCCAGAAATCTTGCTTGTTTGTAGGTGACCAAATACTTATTTTCCACCATAATTTGCAAATAAATTCTTTCCAAATCAGACAATGTGATTGTCTGGATTTGTTTTCTCATTTTGTCTCTCATAGTTGAGGTCTACCTATGATGACAATTACAGGCCTCTCTCATCTTTTTAAGTGGGAGAACTTGCACAATTGGTGGCTGACTAAATACTTTTTTGCCCCACTTTTTTTCCCATATAGTGGAAAGAGGAAGGTTGAGAGTTCACAAGGTTGATACTATATGGAACAAAAGTGAGACTGAATCTGGATGTTCTGTTTTGGTTACCCAGAATCCTCCTCCCAGAAGGTAACAAGGAAAACAGGTTATGAAATGGATGTGTAGTGTCCCAGACAATATTGCGGACCCTGCTCAAGCAATGCTTATATGCTATGTCCTGGATTGAAGGAAGGGAACTGCCAATAATGTTTTCTGCCATCCTCACCATTCTCTGCACAGCCTTTCAGTCTGAAGCAGTAATGCTTCCAAACCAGACTGTAATGACAGAATGCTCTTGATCAAATGTTGGTTGTCATTTTTAAACTGCTACATGATACATAGTAATGTGCAGGGCTGCCTGTTTTCAGTGGTGTCACAGTTCTGGCAGGTTGGGAAATTCTGGATCCATTTTGTGAAAGAATGATACCGAGTGGGATCCTGGACATATGTCTTCTGTACTGTGAAGCTTCTTTTCAAAATTCAGATGGTCCCAACCATGTGGACTTTCTAGAATCTTTTTTTTTTATTGAAAATTTTTTAAAAGTTTTACAAATAAACAACCAACCCTCACCCAATCCCTCCCAAACACCCCCCTCCCTCCCCCCTCCCCGAGCTTCCCAGAACTGAATACAGGCTTATTTAAAATTTTAAAAAACCTAAACAAATTTTTACAACTTATAAAATGATTAATAATAAAATATATATGACCTAGGCATTGAAAAGAAAAATACTTAAAAAAGAAAGAAAAAAGAGAGGAAAAAGAGAGAGAGAAAGAAAAAGAAGAAGAAAGAAAGATAAAAAAATAAAAGAAAAAAAGAGAAGGAAGAAAACAAAAGACGGAAAAAGAAAAAAAAACAATCTATAAAATATCAAAATTTTTTATACAATTTATGAAAAAGCTAAATGATATTTTTCCATATCCAAATTATATTGTATAAAATTTATCCATTTTTCCCATACAACAAAAAATTTCTCTTGAGATTGCTCCTTTAAGAAAGCTGAAATCTTTGCCATTTCCGCCAAATAAGAAACTTTATAAAACCACTCTTGTAAGGTAGGCAAAGATTCCTTCTTCCAATATTGTCCTACTAACAGCCTTGCGGCTGTGATCAAATTTAACATCAATATAACTTCCTTAGCATCACAATCCGTAACAATACCTAATAAAAATAATTGCGGGGTAAATTTTACCCTCCTTCTAAAAATTCTTTGAATATTCCACCATATCTTAATCCAGAAAGCTTTTATATTGACTTTCTAGAATCTTGAAGACTTGGTTCCTTCTTCAGTCATTGGGGCTAGAATATTGGTGGAGTCCTTTAATGGAGGTGGAAGTTGTTTAATTCTTACATGCCTTGTAAGAGACTCAATTGATTTTTAAATGATGTTTCCAATGGTGTTTATATTTTGCTTTTATATATACTTTATTAGCTGCTCAGATATATTTGTGTATGGATGGGAAGCTATATAAGTTTGCTAAATGAATACAGATTTAAATACTAACAGGATTAGATACCTTGTTCTATTCATGTGACAAAGCATTAAGAATTATATTGAGACTTTGATTACTACTTTTCAAGGGAAGACTCCTGAAGTTGGGCAAAGATTTTTTAGAGCAGGATGGGACAATCTGGAGAATGATGGATATTTTGGTAGAAAGTTCAAGATCCCTGTTTGCGTGCAGTGGTGACAGGGTCCTAGAATGCTCCTTCTCAGCTCAGTGAAAGTGTTCTCTTCCCATCTCTGAACCTGCATACCTTTCCCCCAGTGTGGAGGAGGACATAGATAAATCCATACTCTCTAAACAATGGACAGGCATGGTAATGGTGGGATTATACAAGCCAGATCTCTCTATCCTGCACTGTCATATGCACCTGCCTTCTCACAAGTCCTCTGCTGATGGAACTGCTTTTGAACATAGGCTTAACACATTTCTTGAATTGGAGATTGACTCAGAAGCCTGGGGTTTGAAATAAGCATTTAGTCAAGTAGCCAAGAAGTGCCAGGCAGCTTCCATTCCTCTGAAGTCACCTGATAGGATGAGCGATGAAGCATGCCACTTTTTTTTTCTTCAATAAAACTGCCGGTGTTTGTTGTATTTTCAAAGAAATAGTAAGATTGTCCTTTGAAGAACTTTTGAGTGCATTTTTGGCTTCCTTAAGTCTTTCTCTTTCCTTGGTCACAAATGAAGTAAGTCAGTAGAAAACTATTTTAGTCTTCATGATCTGTTCATTCCTTCACATCAACAATTGTGCTTTGAAGAGTCAACTTGCACTCTTTTCCACATCTGATATCCATGCCCAGATAGATAGCTCATACGATTATGTCTAATTAGAAGAAGTGTCTAATTGGGATCATCAATGTCATGATGGCTTTCTTGGCATGGACATTGCCTGATAGTTAAGTTATGCCAATCTGTGAATGGAAAACCCTTCCCTCTTCCATTATATACTTAACAATAGAGTTATATTTCCTTTTCTTTTCACTGAGACTGGCACATAATCAATTGCGTACATTCAGAATCTCATTTATTTGGGCCTCTGAAATCTACCTTTGTAAGTTTCTGTGCTATGTAGGGCTATTATAGAGAAATCACAGTTGGCCTTATCCCTCATTTACCTGCCTCAAGATGAGATGTGCAGATGGTGTATTTTTGTTTTAATTATCACTTTTTTTCCTCATCAAGCATATTGTACTTTTGATTCTCAATATCTATTTTTCTATTGAAAGAAAGCCACATCCTCTGTGAGGATCCTATCAGCATCTTTTCTTTGTTGGTGTATTTGTTTATTAGATTTATAAGGCCACCAACTCAAACAATGTAACACTAGCAGAAATACAATAAAAAAAGAATAAGCAATAAACATGACTCCTTCATGATAAGGGGCCAGGCTATTTTATGGACCGCCTCTCTCTGATTACATCAGGTCACCTCATCAGATGTGCTAGAACAGTGGTTCTTAACCTGGGCGATATCGCCCCCCCCCCCAGGAAACACTTTTGAGACTTTTTCGTACAGTGAATCGCTGTATATCTGTTGTACAAAAACATCAGATCGCTTGCTATTAGTGGATTGAATTGTGTTTTCAAATGTTCCTCCAGCTAGCTTCAGTACAGAATGCCACATTTATGTGAATACGCATTTCTTATCTTCATGTGCGTTGTGCAGCAGCTTCTACTCTTTTTATATTTCTTTTTGCATCTTAAATTTCACTTGTAATTCTATCATTAAATATTACTGTTTTTCTTTTCGGGCATTTCACTTTCTTGCAATTGAATTTTGTTTTCAGTGGTCATTACATTTAAGTGTCTTGAATAAATAAGATAATAATGAAATACATGTATCACGAAGTTTGGGAATAAAGTGATGGGTGGCACCAAATTTTTTCATACAGTTGAGATATGGGAAAAAGACTGGAAATAAATTATTTGCATTGATATGTCCTGATGACAATTTTAAAGAAAACAAAAAAAGTGTTTGCATAAATTGAAGAACTTTTTCCTATGTGGTGATTGAGAGGTTATGTTGGGGGAGAGGGGCGATGACAATTTCATCATTGGCTCAAGGGGGCGATTCGTTCAAAACGGTTAAGAACCATTGTGCTAGAGGATGCATGCTGTGGGACCATCAGATAGGGACATGTATTTAGTGGTTCCTATGAAATGTAACCTCTGATGTGTTATCCGGCTTATGGAACATTCTTCATCCCTAAAATTAGATGAGCTCTATCCTGTTTAATTCCTGAAGGCCCTCAAGAGTTGATTATGTCATCAGACCTGGGGCTCTCAGGGAATGGGAGACATGTGTAGATGGCTCTATTGCTGAGATGGCTAGTTTTACTCTCCCTTCACCTAGGATTTGCATTTCTGTTTTTATATTTATTGTTCATATGATTTGTATATATATTTATACCTGTGGTTTTTATCTGTGGTTTTACCTCTTTGTTGTGCACCACTGAGATTTCCCTTCCATGTGTGGTGGGTAGCTTTATAAATTCAATAAAAAATAAATAAAATAAGGGACAAGATAGCAAAGAAAGTGTGTTGACAATTTAATAAAATTGCGTAAATATTGTAAATTGAAGTAAAATTGCTAATAACAAATCACTATTTTGTTGAAATACCCGGGCAGAAAATGTTTCCGCCAGTAGAGAAGTAATTTGGATGGTCTGACTCATCATGTTTTATATCAGAGCATAACATTCTGAGGTGTTGGCATTTTCCAAAATTTTGAATCTGATCCCCATACCCTGAAATTTAAATTATGATATTAAAACGAAAATGTGTTGGAAAGATACATAAATACATAACTATAAATCATATTAGCATTTTATTGTAATTCAATATAAAGAAGATAAAATCTTATTTAATAAATAAGATTAATTGTGGATATCCTAGCCACTATATTTATAAATGTAGCTTTCAATTTATGGATCAAAGAAAAAGACGTCTTCATCCAGAAAAAATAGTGCACATTTTTTCCTTGTTATTGTGTGTTTGTGAAGTTTCTTACATTAAGAGCCCTGGTGACATAGTGTTAGAAGACAGTATTGCATACAAAGCCCAGTTTGATCTTGACTAGGTGCAAGGTTCGCTCAGCTTTCCAACCTTCTGAGGTTGGTAAATAAAGACCCAGATTGTTGGGGGCAATGTGCAAGTAATGCTTACATGGTAAACCGTGCCGAGAGTGCTGAAATTGCTATGGAGCTGTATACAAGTCTAAATGTTATTCCTTTCAAAAATGGAAGAAGACATCTATTCCTGAATAAAATTCTTTGACCAATCATCTGTTATGTTGTCTTCAGCCAAATTAGGAATTAGGGCAGCATTTACGCTGCACTTGAAACCACACTAGTCTTTTTCCTAACTAGCTGCTCTCTGGCATTCAGCTCTGGTCTCAGCATGATAATATAGCACTTGGGCATAAAAATGCAACCTAATAAGCCACCACTTGAGGCCAAGATAGAGAAGACCTCCACAGCCACCATGGATTTCCCCTTAGTGCTTAAGTAGGTTGGCACAAAGGAGACCCAAACACTGCAAAAGACCAGCATGCTGAAGGTGATGAGTTTGGCTTCATTGAAACTGTCGGGCAACTTCCGGGCAAAGAAGGCCACTATGAAGCTGATGAGGGCCAAAAGCCACATGTAGCCCAGCACAACATAAAACATGATCTCTGAGCCTTCGTTGCATTGCACTAAGATCTCATCCAATTGGGAATGCATGTCCAACTCTGGGAAAGGAGGAGAAAGGGTCAACCACACAGCACAGATGCTTGTTTGAATAAATGAGCAAAACACAATGACTATCCACCACCTCATGCGGTTCCCTGGCTTTGTGGCTATGAAGGCCAGAACCACAGTGATGGTTTTGGCTAACACACAAGATACTGCAATGGAGAAGACAACTCCAAAAACTGCTTGCCGGAGGAGACATGTGACTATCCCTGGGCATCCGAGGAAGAAGAAAGAGCAGAGAAAACACAGCAGGAGTGAGAAAAGCAAAGTGCAGGTGATATCCCAATTGTTGGCTTTGACAATGGGAGTGTTTTGGTGGCGGATAAATGTCCCCATCACTACAATTGTGATTACAGTAAAAGAAACAGCAAAGCTAGTCAGGATTTCTCCCAGGAATTCTTTGTAGGATAAGTAGGCAATAATTTTGGGAATACATTGATGGTGCTTCTCATTTGGATATTGTTCTTCTGGGCACCTCTCACATTGCTTGGAATCTAAAAATCATAAATAAAATCTTTAAAAATTCTATACATTGAATTGATATTAGGTTTTAACAATTATTCCTTGCTGAAACAGTTTTTGGAATCTTCACACATAAAAGTATGGTTGTATTCTGAGCAAATTTCCATATTACCACTTCAATCTCATAAGTAGAATTGGCTTCATATAAAGAAAATAAACCTCTTTCAAAAATTGTGCCTTAGGAAAATCTTTTTAAAAGTTTATTTAATATGCCATATTTCTTGAAGAAGAGATTACAGACCTAAATAAAGAAAAACTTCTATTTAAAAAAAGAAGAAAAAAAACAAGGCAGGTGAGAGATCCCAATCAATCTATTCTTGTGTTTAAAATTATATTAAAAAACCCAAACTTGATTAGAGAATAATGTATTTTTAAAGAGATATTACCGTAGATCTCTTTTTCTTACCAACCAGGGTGGAAATGCTCCCCTCTGAACATTGGACACAGTCATAGCAGCAAACCTGTTTCCCCTCCTTAATTAATTTCCGGTACCCAGGATAGCAACTTTCTACACAGGTGGCAGAAGGTGGTGTCTAATGGGAATTGCAAAAGAAAATAATTAAAATTTTTAAATTCCTAGAACTGATTGCTAGATTCAGTTAGAAGAGAGGTGAACATCTTTTAACTGCTATTGAAAATTTGGATAGAAATCCCTTCACAACTCCTACATCATACATAAAGGAATTTGAAATATCCGAAGAGGGTCATAAAGGAATCTCTCACAAACTTAATGAGCTGTCTTAATTTGACAAATAATAAGAAATAAACTTATATGAGAAATGTTGAATTTCTAAGAATTTTGGTTGGTAATGACATCCATATTTAGTCTTCCTCACTTCCTTGAGCTGATGGCAAATATATTCCTGCCTAGCATTTGCTGTCCTTTTTTAATTATCTCTGTGTTGCATTGCCATTGGAGAATGGTGTCCTGATTCTCCATGTATAATAAATGTAGTCACAAATGAAGGCCAATATGTGTGTCCCAGGATAATATTGCAGGATCCAATCTGGGTCGGTCTCTGGGACCCGAGGTTGTATTACAAGCTTTTGGACTTGTGTTGGAGCCCATCTTCTAGGAACTTCTCTCTAACACAGTATGTGCTGTTCTGTGTGTGGTATTTATAGTACCTGTGATAAGTGGCTTTTTAGATGTCGATGGCTGGCTTTTAAGTCATTAGCGTGTGCTGCCCAGCCCTCACCTTTTAAGTACTAGGCTAAATGTAAATCATCACTCCTAATGACTGACAAGGGGACCAGGCTTCAATTACTTCCCTGGCTTTTTTTGTGCCTGCTTGTCCAACAATCTTAAAAGTTGAAAATTGAATGTGTATCCTTGTCCATTGCAGTGTGAGGCTACCAATGAGTTCGGGGCTCCTCATCTGATGAATGTCAGGAATTCATGCAGGAGAAACAGTCCTGCATGAACTAGAACACCATATATTTCATAACTAGATATCTAAATTCTGGTGCTGCTATGTGGATGAGATTTTTGTCATCATCAAGAGAAATGCTCTTAAAGATTTTCATGCCATTCTGAACTCCATCTTCCCCAACATACAGTTCACAATGGAGGAAGAAACAGTTAGGCAATTACCATTTGTAAACACAGAAGATGGAAGCCTAGAAACTACAGTTAAATGTCTATGGAGATTCTCAGTCATCCAGGTCATTGTTATCCCAAATACTTTTTTATGAGACAATAGGACTTTGTTGTTTTTCTTTGAAGACGTTTTGCTTCTCATCCAAGAAAAAGCAATAGTTGCTTGCATAGCTTTATGGGTGGGATTTCTAACTTTTTATTGGGGAATTGTTATGTATGTATGTATCCAGACTTGGTTTCAATCTTGACCATGCCGATACTTTGTAACTAATAAACATGTTCTCTAAGGAAGTTTCAAGCCTTGGAGTTCTGCTTTATTTGTCTCTGTCTGTCGGAACCATGACAGAATCATTACAGAAACAGTCCTGGGTGAGATAGAACACCATTCATTTCAGAACTACACACCTAAATTCTGGTGCTGCTACATGGATGAGATATTTGTCATCATCAAGAGAAATACACTTACAAATTTTCATACCATACTGAACTCCATCCTCCCTAATATACAGTTCACAATGAAGGAAAAACAACTAGGCATTTGCGATTTTTTGATGTACTTGTAAACACAGAAGATGGAAGCCTAGAAACTAGAGTTAAATGTTTATGGAGATTCTCGTTATCCAGGTCATAGTAATCCCAAAAATTCTTTTTTACAAGGCAACTGGACTTTGCTATTTTTCTTTGAAGACGTTTCAATTCTCATCCAAGAAGCTTCTTCAGCTCTTGGATGAGAAGTGAAATGTCTTCAAAGAAAAACAAGAAAGTCCAGTTGCTGCATGAAAAAGCATCTTTGGGATACCTAGAAACCACAGTTTATCACAAGGCCACCCACGCTCCACAATTCTGAATTTCAGCAGCAACCATCCACTGTCACACGAAAGGAGTTGCATCAGAACACTATAAGGCAAGGTGAAAAGCCACTGGAGTAACCAGCAAGACAAACAGTTGGAGAGCAGATACCTACATGAACAATTCAAGCAGAATGGGTGCCCACAATCATTTGTCATAAGATGTCTGTGCAACACAATGGGGAGAAAAAGGAAGAAAGAAGGTATAAGACCAACCACATGGCACAGCCTGACATACAGCATATCCAAAGCATTTCACAAGCAGTAGAATGCAGCTTCTGAGATGTGCAAGGGGGCATTCCCACCGCAGAGGCTATCATACAAGAACAAATTATGCCAATCAAGGAAGCAAATCCAGGTGTGGTGAGCGGAAGAGTTGGGGTGATGGTCAGTTTTAGTAGATGTCTAATTAATCTCTCCTATTCTGTGATGAGCAATACAATGGGATAGCACATTAGTTCAATCTTGCCTGTTTTCAAAATGCATAAGCATCACTGCCTGCTGAAAAGCTATTCACTTCTCTAAAGCAGTAAATTTATTATACTTTTCCAAAGCACATCACTTGAAAAAACCACTATATCAAAATGGCGAGCAGCTGTCCCCAGATTTTTGAATTGGCTATGGGAAGGAAAAACTGTGAGTGGCAAGAGAAACATGCCCTGCAAAAATCCAGGGAGATGGGATGTGTAGGTTAGGCTGAAGTGGTAAATAGATTTGCTGATCTTTTTCATGCTTTGGTTCTGAAACTGATTCAACCATCGACTAAACAGTCAGATAAACCCATTAGTGGGAAAGTCCTCTGGACCCAGATGTTCCATAACCCCAGCCAGCAAAGCTCTCTTTCCCCACAATCTGAAAGTATAATGTAGAATTGAGAATTGTTTCATTTTTCCAGGATACAAAATTGTTCTAACATCATTAAAAGATTTCAAATGATCTTGGAACAATTCTGAGTTTACTTGTTTAAAATTCCAGAAATTGAGAAAATATCACCATTTTAGTGGTTTTTTTAAAATTCACCTGCTTAAATTTGGGATTCCATACAATGGCAGTTGTATTAATGGTGAGGTCTTCCTTCTGAGAACTCTGAGGTTCAATATGTCCAACTTGGACCTTCTGAAAGGATCGATTGGGGAAAGTAATCAAGTTGATGATATCGTATGCTGCTGCCAGGTTTCCATTCTCATTGAAAGCTATTTCTTCCCCAGCACTATTGTTGAAATGGAGGTTTTTCAGAAATAAATGAAGCTAAAAGATAAGAGAGATAAGTGAGAAATTAGTGCTAATAGTAGGCAATAGGATTTACAGTTCCATGCTGTGATTTACCAAATGGTGCTGAGCTTGATTTTTAATGAACTTTCTACATTTGAGTTAATATTTTTTTATGTTCAAAAGCATAATTCTACTTTGCAGGAATATGTTCATATTTTTTAAGTTTAAGTAATTAATACAGATTTTGTCAGATAGACTGCTCTTCCAAATTTTGCATTTCATGAGAGACAAAAATTATTGCTAAGAAATATAACAGAAAAACAGAATATTAGAATAACAGAATTGGAAAGGACCTTGAAGGTCTTCTACTCCAACCTCTTGCTCAAGCTGGAGACCTTAGATCATTTCAGACAAATGCCTGTCCAATCTCTTAAAAACCTCCAGTGTCGGAGCACCCACAACTTCTGAAGGAAAGCCGTTCCACTGATCAATTATTCTAACTGTCAGGAAATTTCTCCTTAGGTTTAGTTGGTTTTCTCCTTGATTAGTTTCCAAACATTGCTTTTTGTTCTGCTTTCATGTGCTTTGGAAAATGGCTTGACTCTTTGTGGCTGCCCATTATATCTAATGAATATCATAACAAAACATATTTATTGGAATCCTGTGCCAGAAAACATGATTAAGAAGTTCCTTTATGGCCTTTGCAGATTAAATCAGATTAAATCAGCTTACACCAAACATATCTTAGAAAAAGGTAAGTATCCAACTTCATTCCATTATTATTATTTTGCAGAAATTCTTTCTTGTCTCTACTGTAGTAAATAGTTTTCTCAATACTCAGCCACAAAATGCTGCAAAAAAGGTAATCTTTTACTGGATTTGAGAATTTTTTGGATTGAAGATTGGAAAGAGAGCAAAAGGCCTCTGGGAAAAAAATTACTTCCATATAGCTAAAATAATATCTGTAAAAAAAATCAAAATTGCAACAAGGAATAAGCACTTTCAGAGGTTACCACCAAGTGTCTAGATGACTAAAAATTATAAAGAGCAATTTAAAATATATATTATATATATAATTCTTCTACTCTAATGGAATAGCTAAATGAAGAACCTGGTATTGTTACTTGTTGCATGCCTACCTGTCAGGTGCAAGAAATCAGGAACCAGAACTGAGTTCATAAGTCGTACAGGTTTATTTCATTATACCTATAAATAAGAATATGAACTACTAATGGTCAAGGCAAATTGGTACCAGAGAAAAGTCAAGGGAGCGGAACTTAGGTCTTTTATGGGGGTACAGAGACACGAAATTGATGATGCATTTGACCCCACCCTCGGGCTCAGCAAGTAATCTTCTGTAATCTAAACAAAATCATATTTTGTTCAACCAGCCACTTTCAGATAAATGCAGATGGGACTGGAGTAAAAATATACTGTTAATGAAAGTTGTAAAAATTGAAATCAATATACGGTTAAACCTACATTTCCATTACATTAGGAGGCACCATAATTCACCTGCCAAGGTTGGACTTTCAGAAAATTCCACTTCTCTCCTTTGTCCATTGTCTTCTTCCTGGTTCTGGGTGAATACATGGTATGGAGAACTTGCGCTACAGCATACACAGCATTGTAAATATTGTAGCTCTGACCAGACATCTCCATTTCAAAGACAGTTCCGGGGAGACTCCGCAGATCCTCCTTCCCAGTGCAGCTTCCTTTGCCTTGTGCATATATATTGTATGTTGGAAATGAACAGGTAAATGCAGCACACCAGAACTGAGGTAGGAAATACATTTTAGAGTGAAATGGATTTAGGTTCTCAAGGAACTCTTGAAAACCTGGTACCATATTTGTGTGCAGGGCGAAAGACAAGCTGCCATTGAAGGACAATGCTGTGAATTTCTGGGGCTCAAAGACAGAAGTGACATCCCACAAAGCACTTATGATCCAAACCCTCTCTATGGGGAGCCTGCTATTAATTTCATAGCATTCAAGAATTACTCGTAAGCCTTCTATAGATTGCATGTCCCCATAAACAACTATTACATTGGTTTTACTATACCATAGGAACAGTGCTATGTTATTTAGATTATTCTTCCGGAAGGTACTGGGCTCATAATTTATCAGTCTTGGAATAAATTGAATGAAAGAAATGCAAATATCTCTCTGAATTAATTTTGGCCTCAGAATTCTGAAAAATCTCTCTCCAGTGGTGTCTTCTGGGATGAGAAGGCCAATCCAATTCCATCCCAAATGTTTCAAGAGCTGAATAATCCCAACATAGTGAAGGTTTTCATTAGGAGTCATCCAGAAGAAAGAAGGAAACTGCATTTTATCACTCAATGCAAGGTCAAAAGAGCCATAACTGAGCTGCAGAATAGGAATAATAATGATGTACTTTTAGACTAAATATTGCATCAAAAAATGGAAAAGTACATTTCTTTGGGACACTGTTTTTCCATAGAAAATCTTGATGGGTGAGAAAAATACTAAATCTGGAGCTCAACAAATCTTTCCTCAGAGCTTTTGCAACCAGACTATCATTAGCATTCCATTCAAAAGTTTTTAGACAAAAATCATCTCAGTCTTTGATTGTGTTAACCAGAAATAGAGAGGAGAGAGGAATGAGTAACAAGAGAGGAGTCTTATTCATTAAGGACCTGACAGTATCTGAGAGTATTCATCTGGCATTTTATATTATAAGGCTAAGATAACTAGTGCTTTACTGATAAATGTTTTTAACATTGTTGTGGCATTTACAGAAAGAGGAGCAAGTCAAAGAACTTGAAGCACACCCAGAAGATGGAGAGACAACTTCAGAGACATTATTACAGCATCAATTAGCAATGGATGAGTCCACCAGAAGTGCAAAAATCAGAATTTTGTATCTCTCTCAACACCAGAAGAAGAAGAAGAAGAAGAAGAAGAAGAAGAAGAAGAAGAAGAAGAAGAAGAAGAAGAAGAAGAAGAAGAAGAAGAAGAAGAAGAAGAAGAAGAAGAAGAAGAAGAAAGAAACAATGATACCTACACCAATTCTTACAAACTAAATATGATGTTTGTGCTTATTAAGAATTACTGTGGTTGTAATAATAATTGATGCATTACATTTCTCTGGGAAAATAAATAAATAAAAACTACCCCAAATCAGTTCCCCAATATTGCAGCTGTTTTTGAGGGGTTCTCTCCACTTTTAACCACCACTCTTTCTTTTCTTGTGCATTTATGTGAGTCTGGAAACCTACCTGTGGAATTTTGTAGGCATTTAATATGTTGGCCATCTGTATCGTGTTCTGGGAAGGGAGATCACCAATGACAGCCATGATGTTTTGCTCCTTTCCCCTCCTGTAATTGAGGGGACAATGGCCTTCAACAAAGAAAAGAGTCAAAAGGTTCTCAGAAGCTTTCAATGCTTGAAAACCATTGTCATAGACCTTGGAGACCAAGGTGATGTTGGGTAACAAGTTCTCATTCGTGTTGATCTCCTGAATGGCAAAATTGAAGGCTAGGATATGCTGTAGGTTTTTAGGCAATGGCCTGCAAGAAGAGTTTCAGTTAGTTCTACAATCTTAGAATGTGACAAGGATTGGATTTAGATAGACTTCTCTGATAATGCTTTTTCTCTTTGCCTAAAATGATGTATTTGTCTGCTTTAATGAGTATTAGAGAAGTGAAGAGTGCACCTATGTTTTGAAGCATTTCTTTGAAAAAAAATGATTTGTAAAATTCACTAGTTAAGATATTCCAGAGGTGAGGAAAGCATAGAATGAGGAGCTGAGGTGGAGTGTCTGAATGTCACTTGAGGATCAGGTGGGCATCTGTGCATCACATTTTGAGAAGGTTTTAATGCCATTAAAAGGATTATTTCATATATGTAGGGCAGCAATGCAATTGGAGGGCAGAAACGGATGGATTGAGCCAACTGTTAGGAGAATCTATATACTAAAGATGTAAAATTTTATCACATTGATATATTTAAATATGTCCCATAATAAGTACTGCATAATAAGTAGAAATCTCAAGCAACCACAATCTATTTAAAATAAAAGTCTTAGTATATTGAAGGGTTTGCAAATAAGGAATAATTGGTAAAATGTCATACAGTGTGATACAGTATGAGATCCATATATATATACATTTTATTAAAATATACATGCTAAATATTTTTGACAGTTTTTTTTCCATTTTATATACTAAATAAAAGAATAGAGGAACAGTGCTATTAAAATCACCCCAGGGAGTTTTTCTGATGAGAAGATTAATTCATGTGTAACAGTAGCCATATGAAAAATCGTGTCTACAAGGGTACATTCAATAGCTAATTCCAGCACCTGAAATATCATTAACTACAAGAGATATATTAAATAAGAATCATGCCTAAACCGGTTTTAATTCTCATCTACAGTGTGAACAAATTTAACCAGAATCTCTTGAATACAATCAAAAACATAAAAGGCAGGTCATGGTTTCTTTCAAAAGAGTACTTGCCATCCGTGCAAGGATTCTTCTGGTTGTTCCACAAAGTGGAGTAAAGGCAATTCAGGATATATAGTAGACACAAATTCTCCAATGATTATATCATTAGAGAGGGCAGGGAAATTAAGCTTAAAATGTCGTTTGTCACCACACATTGGGTTAAAGGTCTTGCTGAAAGAAGCCTGGAGGATAATGACAGAGAGTAGAAACACATGGCAAAGTATCTGAGTCCTTTTGAATGCCAAAGGAATTTGGCTCCAATCACAGCAGTGCAGGCACATCTTCATCACAGCACTTTGCCTGCAACAATGAAAGAGAGTCTCTGTTGGTTTTATGCATAACTAAAGTTGTAGATTACAATAATTATCATTGGAGTGATTCATAATGCAACCTACTGAGCCTCATGAAGTTGTTGTTAATAGTAAAGTTAAACTGTTAAGTGTTTAAGTGTTCTGTGCTTTCCCCAAAAAAGAAGTTTAATTAATTAATTCTGACAATTATGAGGTAGGCAAGCCCCTTTCCCAGAGCTACTCAACTATTTTTCCAGTTGAAGAAATTGTATGGTCCAAACCCATCTCTTGGCTATTCCTCATCAAGCAAGAAAGAAATGATCTGGGGATCATAACAGATTTGGGGAACCGAGTCTTGCATTCCCTATCGAAAGAAAGCAATGCTGGTTAAAAGGAGGAAGAGATAATTTAATAGCCAGATAAATTCTCCCTTCTCATCTCACAACCTCCTAATTTAGAAGAATACTTATTTCTTCTGCCCATCGCTTTGCTGAAATGGTCATATTGGAAAAAGAAACTCTGTAGTTTTATTTGAAGGGCAATTGGATGAACTGTGGAGAATGGAGACTACTTTGTAGGGACCAACTACTTAACTCCTTAAAATTGGTTGTGGATGTTCCCTCCCCCTGGACTCCTGGGCAACTTCCTGTCACCATTATTTTCCCTCTTCATTGTTGAAAGAGATAGATAGAGCTGCTGACTACTGCTCTATCATGGTGGCTGAACAGTTGTCTGGAAGACTTTGATCTTGATGCACTT
The DNA here is from genome assembly GCF_016545835.1 of Crotalus tigris. NCBI lineage: Eukaryota > Metazoa > Chordata > Lepidosauria > Squamata > Viperidae > Crotalus > Crotalus tigris. The sequence continues at coordinate 66,432 of NW_024098821.1, forward strand.
TGAAAGAGGTGGTGAGTTTTGAGAGAGGGATCTCCTGCATCATTGCCTGAAGCAGTGGAAAAGAAGAGGCTTGGTCCTCTATCAAAACTCACCATCCTCTGTGAAGGATGAGGAACGGCAATTCTTCTTTCAGCTTCAAATTAGGTTCACTATGACTAAACCATATTTCTATAGGTCCATCAGGTTGGTCTTATAGTCATTGCTTTTCTAAAAAAAAAAACTTCTTAAAATGGCAACCAAAGAGGTATATTAGGTAGGCACCTTGCTTTATATTATTCCAAACTCTTACATTGCTTTAATTGAAAAAAGAAACCCAGAAATTTCAGTGGCTTTAAAAATGGCATATACGTAATAAATCATGCATTAAATACAATAGAAATAATAACATTAAAATAAACCAGCATAATTTTATCACTCAAAAGCTTAGTGACCATGCAGATATAGTTGTATAATTTTTTGCGTAGCAGCAAAATGCTAGTTTGATGACTCCCTTCTCTTAGGAATTAGTTTCCATGAATGAATGAAGTAAAGTATATAGTGGTACTTTGGTACTCAACTGCTTTCCAACTCATCAAATTTGGTGGTCAATACATTTCAACATGAAATTTTTGTGCTGATATTCGTTGTTTGTTTGATGCACAAGCTTGAACTTCTTGGCATTGGCTGCCATTATTCCTTATGAGAAAACATTGTTTGGTACTCATCGTTTTTAGTCCTCATCATGCTTCCCTGAACAAATTAACAATGAGTACTAGCGTCCCATTGTATTTGTCAGTTGTTAGTTTGATTTTTTTGGAAGAAGTATAAAGAATAATTATCTCTTCTTCTGTTTTTTTCATTTTTGGAGAATGCAACTATATTGACACATATTTCCACTTTGTCATTTAAACACTCATTTTGTCTTTAACATGTTAGAATGGAGGATTTCAGCATCTTAACGAAAGATAAAGTAGAAGCAATGGAGAGATGTAAACATATTCTACAATTTTTGATGTTCTACAACTAAATAGATAATATCATTGAGGGGTGAAGTGACCTAGAGGTAGAGCTCTCTTCGCATAATCAGGAGGCTGTGGGTTTGATCCTATGTGTAGTGGCAGATATTTCTCTCTCTGGGCACAATGAGTAATTGTCTGCTGCGAACTCTGCATAGACATCAGGAAGGGCATCTGGCCAGTAAACACTTGAGCTCCATTCAGTTGCCCCAACTCCACCCTGATGAAAGGGATTGCAAGGTTGTTAAAAGAAAAAATTAGCTAATGTCATTATATAGAGCAGGGATGTCAAACTGCCGGCCTCGGGCCAGATGCATCCTAGCAAAACCATACCCAGCTCAACTGCTTTGAAATTCATTGAATTTGATACTCAACACATTTTGATGTGAAAATCTTGTCTCAGTACTCATTGAGATAAAACTTGTTGGTGTCAGCTCCTTTGTGACTCACTATATTATTCCAAATTTGTTCGGTACTCATTGTTTGGTATTCACTGGAACCAATTAAGGATAAGTACCAAGGTACCACTGTATAAAATTGAAACCAGAAGATTTTCTTTTGGAACTATTGGATGAAGAATTTGGAAAAAAAATGGAAATTTATTACATATGTTGACAGCAGTAAGAATCCTATATGGACAAAAATGGAAAGGCTTGTTAATTCCCACAGTGGAAGAATGAGGGAAGAGAAGCATTTTATTGCTGATTTATTTACTTACTCAATTTATAAGAACCAGTATGGTCTAGTGCAGGGATCTTCAAACTTGGCCCTGTTATGACTTGTGGACTTCAACTCCCAGAATTCCTCAGTCAGTGTGCCTGGCTGAGGAATTCTGGGAATTGAAGTCCACAAGTCATAAAAGGGCCACGTTTGAAAATCCCTGGTCTAGTGGTTAAGGCATCAGGCTAGAAATCAGGATACCATGAGTTCTAGTCCATTAAAGCCAGCTGGATGATCTTGGGCTGGTTGCTCTCTATCAGCCTATCACCTCACAGGGTTGCTGTTTAGGGAAAATAGGAGGAGGAAGATAGGTTGTATATGTTTGCCCCTTGAGCTGTTTATGAGAAAAGGTATAAATATGTGGCACAAATAAATAAATGTCACCTAACTCAAACAAAGTGACTTTGGGTGGTATATAATACAGAGTTTATGCTGAGATCATTTTCTTTGTCAACAGGGATTTGATGCCCTACAACTGCCATAATGATAGTGATTAATGGAAGGAAATTGTGAGAGGTAGAATATCGATGACTGCAAAGCCACTTCAGCTCTGACAAGTTGTGCTTACTGCATACAAGCCCTACCAAAAGGTTTTTTTAATATCACTCTTTGATTCACATTTGATAACAGCACAATTATTCACTTTTATTTCCTGAATTTTTGATCAAGGTGCTGGGTGCTTGTTTATCATGGTGGTAAGATTGGGGTGGGGCTTACCTCAAGAGCTCCTAGCTCTTTTTCTAATCTTCCTGCTTATAAAGCTCAACCATTCCTTCAGAAAACATTTGAACCTAAAAGATCCTTATCAGCGAAAAGTTTCCACACACCCTTCAGATCTCTCAGATGAAATTATAATTGGAGAATTTGTATCCATGACACTTGGTAATTTTAGGGAACAGAAGTTTAGGGAACATCCAATTTCTTCACCAGCACAAGCTTAGTAAGTTATTCTTCATTTTTATCTAAGGTGTCTCTGACCCCATAACATTTTTTCCTTAAAAAAACTTCAATGGTTTTTCATTCTTGGAAGATTCTGTTTGGGTCTGATGATCATTCTTACTTTCCCCACCTAAATGACTATTTCTAAATAATGATAGATCTCTTATTCTGCCTTCTAATTTTCTCCATGTTTTGACATTTTGTATGCCAAGCACACTTAGAGCAGAAATTGAGTTGGGAGGCAGGTTTCAGCTATTAACTTTTGACTGAAAACATATAGATAGCCTGTGTGTGAAGATGGATTTGCTCAGAGCCCTAATAGTTCTTTCTGTACAATTTAGATCCCCTGGTAGACAATAAGGAATATATAATAAGATTAAAAAATATTAATTCTAAGATATTGTTTCATTTCTGGGGTATAGTACCTTGGGCAAGTTGAATGAGAATAATTAGGAATTCTTACATCCCTAATTCCTTTCAAGAATTCTCATTAGAATCCCTGACAAAGTACGTCTATGGCTATATTATATTTAATAATGTACTTTCGATGCGTAAAGGGAGAAGCAATTTTGTATATCCAAAGTATACATCCAAAATTTTGTGTATCCTTATATACTTTACCTGGAAGATTAGATCCTCTCTGTCTCTCTGTCTGTCTCCCCCATCTCTCTGATTTAAGAGCATAGTTTCTTTATGACATCTATAACTTGTATGAATTACACCATTGAGATATATAATAAAGTACAAAAGAAAAGAGTATCAATTTCAAAAAAGAAACCTAAAATATATAGACAGATATATAGTGTGTGCATTAATGACAGAAGAAAGAAACTTATTCACTTTGCTTTAGGGGAATATTTGAATCATTTATTTCAGAAAGAGTTTCCCATCATATAGAGAACGATATTCAGTTGAGCTCTATGGGCAAGCAATGATCTAAGCTACAAGTCACTTAATTATTAGCCCTTAAGATCTAACATTCAAAATTCTCTTGGCAGTCTAATCCCTAAAAACTACCAGCATGTCCTTGCTTTTCTTTTTGCCATTAAAGAAATCAATAAGAATCCCGATCTGTTACCCAACAACACATTAGGATCCAAGATTTATGACAATGCATACAATTCATGGAGAACCACTTGGACCACTTTCGATCTTCTCTTTCTAAGAAAAGGGGAACCACTCAATTATTACTGTATCACTGAAGAGGAAGTGATGGCCAACATTGGGGGACTCACCTCTGAAAATTCTATTCACATGGCCAACATCTTAAGTACTTACAAGATTCCTCAGGTAAATGTTTGGAAATAGGTATATAGAAGGAAAAGGAGAATAACTGTTAAGTCTCAGTGGTAAAGGTAAAAACTTCTATTGTTTGAACTGTCATTTTACATCTATGGTGATTTCTAATTGAGGACCTGGCTTACTGCAAACTTGAAATGTAAACTAGAGAAATCAAATTATTTCATATCCTTTTCACGAATTTCAAACTAAATACACTGATTGATTGATTGATTGATTGTCTGACTATGTGCCATCAAGTTGATGTTGATTTTTAATGACCACATAAATATGAAAGCTACTTAACTGGTATTTCTCATCTTCAAAAGGACCACCTATGATCTTAGTTCTACTTAACCCTGTATTCAGCTCTGGGAAGAGGGGGGGAGGGTTTTGGGGAGGGTAGGGAGGTAGTGGGAGAGGGATTTTATTGTAAAATTCAAAAACTTTTAATTAAAAAAAGGACCACCCATGGGCAATGTAAGTGAGTCCATCCACTCACCAAACAATATACTAAAGTGGATTTTTAAAAATGTCCAGTAAATTTGTATCTAATATTAGCAGCCATTTAAAAAGAGTGTATGCAAAATTGAATGTTTTTCTATGATTTAAAATGTTTTTTCCCAGGTTAGTTATGGCTCCTCTGCCCCCATATTAAGAAAGAAAATTGGTTTTTCTTCTTTCTACCGAATGATTCCCAATGAAGCTTTTCAATACATGGGGATAGTTCAACTTCTGAAATATTTTGGATGGAATTGGGTTAGTCTAATTGTTTCAGACGATGAAAGTGGTGAAAACTTTCTTCAAACTCTGAGACCCAAGCTTCTACAAAATAATGTTTGCATAGCTGGGATACAGATGATCCCAATTCTGTCACTATTTTTATTAAGAGAGATACTTGAGAAAAAAATCCTTCAAATTTAATCTGTTATCTCCCAAAGTAAAATCAATGTGTTCCTTGTATATGGAAATGGCCAGTCTCTGGAAGGATTACAGATGGTTTTATACTCAATGGAATTTGGCCGTAACAAGGCTCTGGAGAAGGTGTGGATCACAACATGTGAATGGGATTTCATTGCTCAGAACCCTGCCAGACAATTTAGCAAAAAATCCTTCAATGGAACCCTATCATTCTCACTCCATACCAAAGATGTGCCAGGATTTCAGAATTTTCTTGAGAAAATAAATCCTCTGAAGTCTACATTTTATTTCCTGTCTGAATTCTGGACATCAACATTCTTCTGCTCACTCAACATCCATATAGTTTATGGACAGAAAATGAAGAATTGCACTGGGGAAGAGAAGCTGGAGAGCCTTCCTGATTTTGTCTTTGAAATGGGGATGTCTGGTTGGAGTTATAGCATCTACAATGCTGTTTATCTTGTGGCACATTCTCTCCATGCTTTGTGTTCCTGGAGGAACAAAAGGAGGGGAAGCAGGAATCAAGGCCAATGGAATCTCCAAAATGTTCCTCCCTGGCAGGTACTCACAAGTAAATTGGTCAATTCATTAAAACCAAAACAATTTAGAAAACCAAAAGAGAACTAAAACAGAAGCATACCTGATGTAACAACAGAGATAAATCAGTAAACACAACCAGTGTTTGAAACTGCAAAGAAAAGAGAGTGAATGTTTTTAGAAGAATGTTGAGAGAATGGAGATACCTTATAAAATATTTAAAGTGAATTTGAAATTGAGAGTCCAGATGCACCAATGAGACGCTGATTTAAAATTGATGCTAAATTTAACACCATAGGGAAAATGGATAATTTAATCCAGGGCTTTTCAACCAGTGGTATGGGTACCACCTGTGGTACATTGGCACCTGGCAGGTGGTACATGACCATCCTATAAAAGTGGTAGCGGGGGAAGGGAATGAGCTGAACTGGTGGAAGCACCGCACAAGCCTGAGTGAGAGATGGCTGGAGCGGCAGGGCTGTCAGGGCTCAATGGAAGCGCCAGGATCAGTGCTGCTTTCCAGCTGATTGGCACTTCTTTGGGGCTGTCAGGGCTCAGTGGAAGCACCAGGATCAGTGCCAGGCTCCAGCTGGAGCTCGGTGCTGATCCTGGTGCTTCTGCTGAGCCCTGAAGAAGCACCAATCAGTTGGAAAGCAGCACTGATCCTGGCACTTCTGCTGAGCCCAGAATAAGCACCCATCAGCTGGAATGTTGCAGCATCTCCAGGCTCTTGTGATTTACATTCAGATGCTTGGCAACTGATTCATATTTATGATGGTCACAGTGTCCCAGGGTCATGTGAAGTGACCAAAACCTGCTGCAACCACCCAGCAGAGGGGGGGGAATAAAAACCAAACACCCCCCACCCCACCCCCGCTGCCAATCTTCAACAGAAATGCTCATGACAATGAAAACCTCGGACAGAAGAAAGAGCGCGGCCGGGCGGGCAGGCAGGTGTCTTGCTCAGCTGTGGCTTGGGGGCACTTTTTTCAATGCCATTGTAATTTCGAACAGTCACTAAGAGAAATGTTGTAAGTCAAGGACTACCTATACTTTATCACTTTTTTCCTTTTTTGGGGGGGTCATCAAGTTTTTGACACCTTGCTGGGCGACTGGTGGTACTCGGTTATTGGCATATCCTAACCTTTTCGATTCGTGATGTACTTCAAAAACACTAATTTTCAGTACTGCATCATATCTCAATTTAAATGTCATATCACTGATGTTCCAAGTGACCGTTACTTTTCGTTACAGCAGTAACCTATTTCTCCTTCCCTCTAGCTTAATTCATTTTTGAGACAAGTCCACTTTATAATGGGTGAAAAGGTTGAAAAGCCCTGATTTAATCCATTCTAGGTTGGCTCCTTCTCAAATTAGCAAAAACAACCAGATATTTAATTCCACTATCAGAAGAGGAATAAACAGTAAGGACTGGCTACTTCTCCCAAATGAGTAAAAAGGCCTAAATTGCTTGTAGCTGGAGTGCTCCAGAAAAGGTGTAAGTTAGTTATGATTTAGGTAGAAATAAAAAAGTGATGAACGGACTATAGCCTGATTTCTTTGAAACAAAATATTTATCCACGTCATTCAAAAATGGGAGAAGTGAGTCTCTGGAGAATGAATTTGATAGGCAGACTTGTAGTTTCTCAGGGAAAAGGAAAAAAAATCCTTTCTGTCATCTTACATAGTTTAGACGGAATGGAATGAGTCCCTGGTTTCAGATTCAGATGAAAAATATTGCTGTTATGGTTAACCATCCATGTTCTGGTTGGATAAAACCTTTTCGATTCGTGATGTACTTCGAAAACACTAATTTTCAGTACTGCATCATATCTCAATTTAAATGTCATATCACTGATGTTCCAAGTGACCGTTACTTTTCGTTACAGCAGTAACCTATTTCTCCTTCCCTCTAGCTTAATTCATTTTTGAGACAAGTCCACTTTAACAATAACATTGGAGATGAAATATTTCTCGATGAAGAGAGGGATTTAGCGATAGGCTATGACCTCATCAATTTGGTGACATTTCCCAATGAATCTTTCCAGAGAGTCCAAGTTGGAAGAATCGATCCCAGTTTTCAACTTGGAAAAGAATTCATCATTAATGCAAGTACCGTTATGTGGAATCCCACGTTTCATCTGGTTGGAACTGTTATATTTTCTTACAATTAATATCAGTATCATTTGAGTGGTAATCTGGAGAACAACAAGGAAATTTCTTGAGAGAGCTGAATTTAGAAAATATATTGCGGAAAAAGAAAAATGCAGAAAGAGTTACCAATGTCAGATAGTTGTGAAATTAGGAATCTTTCTAAGATATTAATAACCTGATTCATAATTTCTAAAATCTATCTGTTCCAAATGTATCTAATTCAGAATTATCAGCGAGAGGAGAAAACTATTTCTTGTTCTATAGACTCTTTTTTTCTGGACAATATTAACAGATGGTGCCAAAATCCACCTGTGTTGAGAGCTGCTATCCTGGACAAAGCAAACTAATTCAACAGGGGAAACAAATCTGTTGTTATGATTGCATTCCGTGTGCTTCAGGGAGGATCTCAACACAAATGGGTAAGTGTAGAACTCAGATCTATCTAGGAAAACATCCAGAAATCTTCTATTTTGTGCTTTCTCCCTCACATACATCTAATGACGTTATTATGGTTTATGATCTTCAGTAGTGTATTCTTATATTGATTTGTGCTTTTAAATCAGGGACCCCAACCCCCAAGGTGTGCCTATTCAGAACTGGGCCATGCAAGTGGTGTGCAAGCATATGTATGAACATGTGAAGCTCCATTTGTGTGAGCTTTGTGCACCTGCTGCTCATGCAAATGGAGCTGTGTGTGCTCACCCATTGCTTGTGCAAAACTATTCCCTCTCCCCACCACTGCCGATGCTGTTACTGTTCCAGAAAGCTGAAAAGATTGGGGACCATCATTTTAAAAGACTTTTGTAGAGTTCAATACTAACTTTTCTACATCAAATAATACATAAAGAGCAGGAAGTATGAAAAATATTAGTACAAAGTTCAAATACTGAATTTATGCTTGTGATCTTTAGATGCAGATGAATGTGAGACTTGCCAAGAAGAACAGTATCCTAACACAAATCAACAAGAATGCATTCCCAAAGTAATGACTTACCTGTCCTATAAAGATGGCCTGGCAACAGCTCTGACATCTTTGGCACTTTTTCTTTCTCTGACCACACTTATTGTGATGGCAATCTTCAGGTTACACTCGAACACTCCCATTGTGAAAGCCAACAATTGCAGCATCACATGTATCCTACTCACCTCTCTGCTGCTATGTTTTCTTTGCTCCCTCTTCTTCATAGGAAGACCTAGCAAGGAAACCTGCCTTTTAAGGCAGGCTGTGTTTGGTATCACCTTCTCTGTTGCTGTTTCCTGTGTACTGGCCAAAACGATCACTGTGGTTCTGGCTTTTGTGGCTACAAAACCAGGGAACAAGATGAGGAAATGGATGGGAAAGAGGCTAGCAATCTTGGTTATTGTGCCTTGTTCTTTGATTCAGATTGCCATTTGTGCTGTTTGGTTAGTGAACAAGCCCCCTTTTCCAGAATTAGAGAAGCATTCCCAAGTGGGTGAGATCTTAGTGAAATGCAACGAAGGCTCAGAGATGATGTTTTACATTGTGTTGGGCTACGTGGGTCTTCTGGCCGTTGTCAGCTTCACAGTGGCTTTCTTTGCCAGGAAATTGCCTGACAGTTTCAATGAAGCCAAGTTCATCACTTTCAGCATGTTGGTGTTTTGCAGTGTTTGGATTTCCTTCATCCCCACCTACTTGAGCACCAAGGGCAAATTGATGGTAGCCGTGGAGATTTTCTCCATCTTAACCTCTGCTTTTGGTTTATTGAGTTGTATTTTCCTTCCCAAATGCTATATTATTATAATACATCCTGAATTAAATAAAAAGGAGCAAATGGTAAGGAAAAGGAATGATTGATACTGCATAAGAAGAAGCTAAGATTCGTAGCTTCAAAATAAAGGCACAATGCCAGGGTAGACGTAATGCAGACAATCTCTGAAAGATTCTAAGGTGAGATTGGCTCATTTGTTAGCTGAAAAATTGAGAATGGTTGAAGGCTAATTGTGTGCTTTTTCCTGAATAAAGATACGTTCTTCATTTTGTTTAATATATATCTTATTAAAAACTTTAAACTAACATAAAAGCTAACATTAAGAAAAAAGAAAAGAAAATACAATAGTGCAGAAACAAAAAATAAAAATAAATTTTAAAAGGAGCTTCAGGTTTCTTTTTTTTTGTTTCAATGATTAAATGAAAATTATTGATCAAATTAATAATAATGGAAATTGGCCAAGATTCTTTGCAAAGCAGATAGTTGGTAGCTCTATTAAAGAAATTTAGTTCAGTCTTGAGATATTTTGCTTTATGTTTACACTAGGAGGTGATTGCTATTACAATTAATCTACTCCCACAAAAATAAAAGAAAATCCAGAAAGATAAGCGGCTTTTGCTTATATGGTTCAGGTCTTCTTTTTGGGAAAAAGGCGGGTGAGGCAGGAGAGTTTTGCATAAACGTTTCTGGTGTGCCATTTATACTTATTGCTGATTTGGGATCCAATGCTCATTATCAGTTGGTCTATTGCAATGGTTCTCAACCTGTGGGTCGGGACCCCATTTGGGGTCGAATGACCATTTCACGGGGGTCACCAAACAACGCAGTCTGCCATTTTCTCCATCAGGATGGATGTAGACTCCACTGATTGGGTAATTTAATCCCACCTGCTCAGACTAAGGCAAAAAAACTCTGCCACGCCTCCTTCTGGGTGTGGCTTCCCAGTTTTGTCTTAGTCTCATGCTCAGACAAGACGCTTTTTAGAAGGCTCCCAGTTTAGCTTGATTCTTCCTTTTGTTCTTTTAGACTATTCAAATTGAAATTGGTTACCTTTAAATTAGATTAATTTGGCTTTCACTTCCAAATTAGGAATCCTTGGAGATTGCATTGGGGGGGGATAGGGGCTTTGCCCTTCCTCCTCTGCAGCCCTTTGGGCTTTGAAAGGGGGAGGCTGCAGACTTCGTTCGGAGGGGAGCTCCCGTTCTGCCAATCTGTAGCCTCTTTACAATTCCGACGATCAGCTGAGCAACGGAGATCAGCTTTCGACTCGGAGACCATTTGCTCGCGTCGAGACCTTGAGGGAGAATTCCTGACTGCAGCTCGCAGCGGAGGCTGCGCTTCTTGAAACTTGTGGGGGCTACTCCAGGTGTGGGCCTTGGCTGCATTTGAGCAGACCAAGGTGTTTTTAACTGGCCCTAAGGCCTAGAAGGAAGAGCGAAGAGATTCCTTTGTTAACCACCTGTTTCTCAGTTTAGCCAGTGACCTTTTGTCACAAGGCCTGTACAGACAGTATTAGAACTCTGTCTGGCTGTTCTTGCCATTGCCTTCTGTTCAGAGCGAGGATCGGTTTTCCATCACTGACTGTGATCTGCGTGTTGGGTCCTCCCCCCATTTCTAGGTACAACTGTCCAGGAATACCTAGACTGCAATGGCAGACAGCTCCTCGCCCCAGCTTCTCAGTCCAGTGTCTCCCCCCCCCCCTCAAGCAAAGCTTCACAGTGGCTTTCTTTGCCAGGAAACTGCCTGACAGTTTCAGTGAAGCCAAGTTCATCACTTTCAGCATGTTGGTGTTTTGCAGTGTTTGGATTTCCTTCATCCCCACCTACTTGAGCACCAAGGGCAAATTGATGGTAGCCGTGGAGATTTTCTCCGTCTTAACCTCTGCTTTTGGTTTATTGAGTTGTATTTTCCTTCCCAAATGCTATATTATTGTAATACATCCTGAATTAAATAAAAAGGAGCAAATGGTAAGGAAAAGGAATGATTGATAGTGCATAAGAAGAAGCTAAGATTCGTAGCTTCAAAATAAAGGCACAATGCCAGGGTAGACGTAATGCAGACAATCTCTGAAAGATTCTAAGGTGAGATTGGCTCATTTGTTAGCTGAAAAATTGAGAATGGTTGAAGGCTAATTGTGTGCTTTTTGCTGAATAAAGATACGTTCTTCATTTTGTTTAATATATATATTACTAAAAGCTTTAAACTAACATAAAAACTAACATTAAGAAAAAAGAAAAGAAAATACAATAGTGCAGAAACAAAAAATAAGAATAAATTTAAAAAGGAGCTTCAAGTTTTTTTGTTTCAATGATTAATTGAAAATTATTGATCAAATTAATAATAATGGAAATTGGCCAAGATTCTTTGCAAAGCAGATAGTTGGTAGCTCTATTAAAGAAATTAAGTTCAGTCTTGTGTACAGGAAGTTTATCGACTGAGTTATTTTGCTTTCTGTTGAAACTAGGAGGTGATTCTATTAAAATTAATCTAATCCCACAAAAATAAAAGAAATTCCAGAAATATAAGAGGCTGTTACTTATATGGTTCAAGTCTTCTTTTTGAGAAAAAGGCGGGTGAGGCAGGAGAATTTTGCATAAAGTTTGCTGGTGTGCCATTTATACTTATTGCTGATTTCGGATCCAATGCTCATTATCAGTTGGTCTATTGCAACGGACATACTTGGAACTGCCCTTCAAAAGCATTTGGAAGCTGTGTCTGGTTTGCAGTGCAATTGTATTTGTCATTTTTTAGTATGAGTATACTGGCCCACATTAAAACTGAAATTCTGTTGCCTGCTCTCAAAAGAAAGTATATATCTATCCATACACATGCATAACACATATATACACATGATATACAGTGGGGCAAAAAAGTATTGCCCTACTGTATATCATATATACACATGATATACAGTGGGGCAATTGTGCAAGTTCTCCCACTTAAAAAGATGAGAGAGGCCTGTAATTGTCATCATAGGTAGACCTCAACTATGAGAGACAAAATGAGCAAACAAATCCAGACAAATCACATTGTCTGATTTGGAAAGAATTTATTTGCAAATTATGGTGGAAAATAAGTATTTGGTCAATATCAAAAATTCATCTCAATACTTTGTTATATATCCTTTGTTGGCAATGACAGAGGTCAAACGTTTTCTGTAAGTCTTCACAAGGTTGGCACACACTGTTGCTGGTATTTTGGCCCATTCCTTCATGCAGATCTCCTCTAGAGCATTGATGTTTTGGGACTGTCACTGGGCAACACAGACTTTCAACTCCCTCCAAAGATTTTCTATGGGGTTGAGATCTGGAGACTGGCTAGGCCACTCCAAAACCTTGAAATGCTTCTTACGAAGCCACTCCTTCATTGCTCGGGCAGTGTGTTTGGGATCATTGTCATGCTGAAAGACCCAGCCATATTTCATCTTCAATGCCCTTGCTGATGGAAGGAGGTTTGCACTCAAAATCTCACGATACATGGCCCCATTCATTCTTTCCTGTACATGGATCAGTCGTCCTAGTCCCTTTGCAGAGAAACAGCCCCAAAGCATGATGTTGCCACCTCCATGCTTCACAGTAGGTATGGTGTTGTTTGGATGCAACTCAGCATTCTCTCTCCTCCAAAAACGACGAGTTGTGTTTCTACCAAACAGTTCTACTTTGGTTTCATCTGACCATAGGACATTTTCCCAATTCTCTTCTGGATCATCCAAATGCTCTCTAGCAAACTTCAGATGGGCCCGGACATGTACTGGCTTAAGCAGGGGGACATGTTTGGCACTGCAGAATCTTAGTCCCTGGCGGCGTAGTGTGTTACTGATGGTTGCCTTTTTTACGTTGGTCCGAGCTCTCTGCAGGTCATTCACTAGGTCCCCCCGTGTGGTTCTGGGATTTTTGCTCACCGTTCTTGTGATCATGTTGACCCCAAGGGGTAAGATCTTGCGTGGAGCCCCAGATCGAGGGAGATTATCAGTGGTCTTGTATGTCTTCCATTTTCTAATTATTGCTCCCACAGTTGATTTCTTCTCACCAAGCTGCTTGCCTATTGCAGATTCAGTCTTCCCAGCCTGGTGCAGTTTTACAATTTTGTTTCTGGTGTCCTTTCACAATACTGGAGTTTGGAGTGTGACCGTTTGAGGTTGTGGACAGATGTCTTTTATACTGATAACAAGTTCAAACAGGTGCCATTAATACAGGTAATGAATGGAGGACAGAGGAGCCTCTTAAAGAAGAAGTTACAGGTCTGTGAGAGCCAGAAATCTTGCTTGTTTTTAGGTGACCAAATACTTATTTTCCATTATAATTTGCACATAAATTCTTTCCAAATCAGACAATGTGATTGTCTGAATTTGTTTTCTCATTTTGTCTCTCATATTTGCGGTCTACCTATGATGACAATTACAGGCCTCTCTCATCTTTTTAAGTGGGAGAACTTGCACAATTGGTGGCTGACTAAATACTTTTTTGCCCCACTTTTTTCCCCATATAGTGGAAGGAGGAAGGTTGAGAGTTCACAAGGTTGATACTATATGGAACAAAAGTGAAACTGAATCTGGATGTTCTGTTTTGGATACCCAGAAGCCTCCTCCCAGAAGGTAACAAGGAAAACAGGTTATGAAGTGGATATGTAGTGTCTCAGACAATATTGCGGACCCTGCTCAAGCAATGCTTATATGCTATGTCCTGGATTGAAGGAAGGGAACTGCCAATAATCTTTTCTGCCATCCTCACCATTCTCTGCATAGCCTTCCAGTCTGAAGCAGTAATGCTTCCAAACCAGACTGTAATGCAATATGACATGATGCTCTTGATCAAATGTTGGTTGTCATTTTTAAACTGCTACATGATACATAGTAATGTGCAGGGCTGCCTGTTTTCAGTGTTGTCACAGTTCTGGCAGGTTGGGAAATTCTGGATCCATTTTGTGAAAGAATGATACTGAGTGGGATCCTGGACATATGTCTTCTGTACTGTAAAGCTTCTTTCCAAAATTCAAATGGTCCCAACCATGTGGACTTTCTAGAAATCTTGAAGACTTGGTTCCTTCTTCAGTCATTGGGGCTAGAATATTGGTGGAGTCCTTTAATGGAGGTGGAAGTTGTTTAATTCTTATATGTCTTGTAAGAGACTCAATTGATTTTTAAATGATGTTTCCAATGGTGTTTATATTTTGCTTTTATATATACTTTATTAGCTGCTCAGATATATTTGTGTATGGATGGGAAGCTATATAGGTTTGCTAAATGAATGCAGATTTAAATACTAACAAGATTAGATACCTTGTTCTATTCATCTGACAAAGCATTAAGAATTATATTGAGAGTTTGGTTACTACTTTTCAAGGGAAGACTCCTGAAGTTGGGCAAAGATTTTTTAGAGCAGGATGGGACAATCTGGAGAATGATGGATATTTTGGTAGAAAGTTCAAGATCCCTGTTTGCATGCAGTGGTGACAGGGTCCTAGAATGCTCCTTCTCAGCTCAGTGAAAGTGTTCTCTTCCCATCTCTGAACCTGCCTACCTTTCCCCCAGTATGGAGGAGGACACAGATAAATCCATACTGTCTAAACAATGGACAGGCATGGTATTGGTGCGATTATACAAGCCAGATCTCTTTATCCTGCACTATCATATGCATCTGCCTTCTCACAAATCCTCTGCTGATGGAACTGCTTTTGAACATAGGCTTAACACATTTCTTGAATTGGAGATTGACTCAGAGGCCTGGGGTATGAAACAAGCATTTAGTCAAGTAGCCAAGAAGTGCCAGTCAGCTTCCGTTCCTCTGGAATAACCTGATAGGATGAACAATGAAGCATGTCAGTTTTTTTCTTCAATAAAACTGCCAGCGTTTGTTGTATTTTCAAAGAAATGGTAAGATTGTCCTCTGAAGAACTTTTGAGTGCTTTTTGGCTTCCTTAAGTCTTTCTCTTTCCTTGGTCACAAATGAAGTAGGTCAGTAGAAAACTATTTTAGTCTTCATGATCTGTTCATTCCTTCACATCAACAATTGTGCTTTGAAGAGTCAACTTGCACTTTTTTCCACATCTGATATCCATGCCCAGATAGATAGCTCATACGATTATGTAAGAGATGTCTCAGAGATCATTGTACTGGGATGAAGTGTCTAATTGGGATCATCAATGTCATGGTGGCTTTCTTGGCATGGACATTGCCTGATAGTTAAATTATGCCAATCTGTGAATGGAAAACCCTTCCCCCTTCCATTATATACTTAACAATAGACTTATATTTCCTTTTCTTTTCAGTGAGGTTGGCACATAATCAATTGTGTACATTCAGAACCTCATTTATTTGGGCATCTGAAATCTACCTTTGTAAGTTTCTGTGCTATGTAGGGCTATTATAGAGAAATCACAATTGGCCTTATCCCTCATTTACTTACCTCAAGATGAGATGTGCAAATGGTGTATTTTTGTTTTAATTATCACTTTTTTCCTCATCAAGCATATTGTACTTTTGATTCTCAATATCTATTTTTCTATTGAAATGAAAGAAAGCCACATCCTCTGTGAGGATTCTATCAGCATCTTTTCTTTGTTGATGTATTTGTTTATTAGATTTATACGGCCACCCAACTCAAACAATGTAACGCTAGGAGGAATACAATAAAAAAAAAGAATAAGCAATAAACATGACTCCTTCATGACATGGGGCCAGGCTATTTTATGGACCGCCTCTCCCTGATTACATCAGGTTACCTCATCAGATGTGCTAGAGGATGCATGCTGTGGGGACCATCAGATAGGGACACGTATTTAGTGGTTCCTATGAAATGTAACTTCTCTGCTGTGTTATCCGGCTTATGGAACATTCTTTGTCCCTAAAATTAGATGAGCTCTATCCTGTTTAATTCCTGAAGGCCCTGAAGAGTTGATTATGTCATCGGACCTGGGGGTCTCAGGGAATGGGAGACATGTGTAGATGGCTCTATTGCTGAGATGGCTAGTTTTACTCTCCCTTCACCTAGGATTTGCATTTCTGTTTTTATATTTACTGTTCATATGATTTGTATATATATTTATATCTGTGGTTTTTATCTGTGGTTTTACCTCTTTGTTGTGCATCACTGAGATTTCGCTTCCATGCGTGGTGGGTAGCTTTATAAATTCAATAAAAAATAAATAAAATAAGGGACAAGATGGCAAAGAAAGTGTGTTGACAATATAATAAAATTGCGTAAATATTGTAAGCTGAAGTAAAATTGCTAATAACAAATCAGTATTTTGTTGATATACCCAGGCAGAAAATGTTTCCACCAGTAGAGAAGTAATTTGGATGGTCTGACTCATCATGTTTTATAGCAGAGCATAACATTCTGAGGTGTTGGCATTTTCCAAAATTTTGAATCTGATCCCCATACCCTGAAATTTAAAATATGATATTAAAACGAAAATGTGTTGGAAAGAGGACACCAGTAAATACATGACAATAAATCATATTAGCATTTTATTGTAATTCAATATAAAGAAGACAAAATCTTATTAAATAAAAAAGATTAGTTGTGGACATCCTAGCCACTATATTTCTGACTGTAGTTTTCAATTTATTGATCAAAGACAAAGACATCTAAATCCAGAAAAAATAGTGCACATTTTTCCTTGTTATTGCGTGTTTGTGAAGTTTCTTACATTAAGAGCCATGGTGGCATAGGGTTAGAAGACAGTATTGTATACAAAGTCTGCCTACAGCCTGGAGTTTGATCTTGACGAGGCTCAAGGTTCGCTCAGCTTTCCAACCTTCTGAGGTCTGTAAATGAGGACCCAGATTGTTGGGGGTAATATGCAAGTAATGTTTACATGGTAAACCGTGCAGAGAGTGCTGAAATTGCTATGGAGCTGTATACAAGTCTAAATGTTATTGCTTTCAAAAATGGAAGAAGACATCTATTCCTGAATAAAATTCTTTGACCAATCATCTGTTGTATTCAGCAAAATTAGGAATTGGGGCAGCATTTACGCTGCACTTGAAACCACACTAGTCTTTTTCCTAACTAGCTGCTCTCTGGTATTCAGCTCTGGTCTCAGCATGATAATATAGCACTTGGGCATAAAAATGCAACCTAATAAACCACCACTTGAGGCCAAGATAGAGAAGACCTCCACAGCCACCATGGATTTCCCCTTAGTGCTTAAGTAGGTGGGCACAAAGGAGACCCAAACACTGCAGAAGACCAGCATGCTGAAGGTGATGAGTTTGGCTTCATTGAAACTGTCAGGCAACTTCCGGGCAAAGAAGGCCACCACGAAGCTGATGAGGGCCAAAAGCCACATGTAGCCCAGCACAACATAAAACATGATCTCTGAGCCTTCGTTGCATTGCACTAAGATCTCATCCAATTGGGAATGCATGTCCAATTCTGGGAAAGGAGGAGAAATGGTCAACCACACAACACAGATGCTTGTTTGAATAAGTGAGCAAAAAACAATGACTGAGACAGACAGGCTTTTCCCTACCCACCACCTCATGCGGTTCCCTGGCTTTGTGGCTATGAAGGCCAGAACCACAGTGATGGTTTTGGCTAACACACAAGATACCGCGATGGAGAAGACAACTCCAAAAACTGCTTGCCGGAGGAGACATGTGACTATCCCTGGGCATCCGAGAAAGAAGAAAGAGCAAAGAAAACACAGCAGGAGTGAGAAAAGCAAAGTGCAGGTGATATCCCAATTGTTGGCTTTGACAATGGGAGTGTTTTGGTGGCGGAGAAATGTCCCCATCACTACAATTGTGATTACAGCAAAAGAAACAGCAATGCTAGTCAGGATTTCTCCCAGGAATTCTTTGTAGGATAAGTAGGCGATAATTTTGGGAATACATTGATGGTGTTTGTCATTTGGATATTGTTCTTCTGGGCACCTCTCACATTGCTTGGAATCTAAAAACCATAAATAAGATCTTTAAAAATTCTACACATTGAATTGATATTAGGTTTTAAAAATTATTCCTTGCTGAAACAGTTTTTGGAATCTTCACACATAAAAGTATGGTTGTATTCTGAGCAAGTTTCCATATTACCACTTGAATCTGATAAGTAGAATTGGCTTCATATAAAGAAAATAAACCTCTTTCAAAAATTTTGCCTTACGAAAATCTTTTTAAAAGTTTATTTAATATGCCATGTTTCTTGAAGAAGAGATTACACACCGAAATAAAGAAAAGCTTCTATTTAAAAAAGGAAGAAAGAAAACAAGGCAGGTGAGAGATCCCAATCAATCTATTCTTGTATTTAAAATTATATTAAAAAACCCAAACTTGATTAGAGAATAATGTATTTTTAAAGAGATACAGTATTACCGTAGATCTCTTTTTCTTACCAACCATGGTGGAAATGCTTCCCTCTGAACATTGGACACAGTCATAGCAGCAAACCTGTTTCCCCTCCTTAATTAATTTCCGGTACCCAGGATAGCAACTGTCTACACAGGTGGCAGAAGGTGGTGTCTAATGGGAATGGAAAGAATAAATAATTAAGAAGAATTATAATCTGGTTTTTACTCAATCAGTCAGCAGTCATTCTCTGTAAATAAATCCTAAAGCAATCATTTTCTTGTAAGTTCTTTAATGCAAAATTTTGAATTCCTAGAACTGATTTCTAGATTCAGTCAGAGTAGAAGTAAACATCTGAACAATCTTCTAAATGCTATTGAAAATTTGGATAAAAATCCCTTCACAATTCCTACATCATACATAAGAGAATTTGAAAAGTCCTGAAGAGGGTCATGGAAGAATCTCTCACAAACTTAATGACCTGTCTTAATTTGACAAATAATAAGAAATAAACTTATATGAGAAATGTTGAATTTCTAAGAATTTTGATTGGTAATGACATCCATATTTAGTCTTCCTCACTTCCTTGAGCTGATGGCAAATATATTCCTTCGTAGCATTTGCTGTCCTTTTTCAATTATCTCTGTGTTGCATTGCCATTGGAGAATGGTGTCCTAATTCTCCATGTATAATAAATGTAGTCACAAATGAAGGCCAATATGTGTGTCCCAGGATAATATTGCAGGATCTAATCTGGGTCATTCTTTGGGACCCGAGGTTGTATTCCAAGCTTTTGGACTTGTGTTGGAACCCATTTTCTAGGAACTTCTCTCTAACACAGTATGTGCTGTTCTGTGTGTGGTATTTATAGTGCCTGTGGTAAGTGGCTTTTTAGATGTTGATGGCTGGCTTTTAAGTCATTAGCGTGTGCTGCCCAGCCCTCACCTTTTAAGTACTAGGCTAAATGTAAATCATCATTCCTAATGAATGATCAGGGGACCGTTCCCAGGCTTCCATCACTTCCCTGGCTATTTTTGTGCCTCGTCCAACAATCTTAAAAGTTGAAAATTGGATGTGTATCCTTGTCCATTGCAGTGTGAGGCTACCAATGAGTTTGGGGCTCCTCATCTGATGAATGTCAGGAATTCATGCAGGAGAAACAGTCCTGCATGAACTAGAACACCATATATTTCATAACTACATATCTAAATTCTGGTACTGCTATGTGGATGAGATATTTGTCCTCATCAAGAGAAATACACTTACAGATTTTCATACCATACTGAACTCCATCCTCCCTAATATACAGTTCACAATGAAGGAAAAACAACTAGGCAATTATGATTTTTAGATGTACTTGTAAACACAGAAGATGGAAGCCTAGAAACTAGAGCTAAATGTCTATGGAGATTCTCGTTATCCAGGTCATAGTAATCCCAAAAATTCTTTTTTACAAGGCAACTGGACTATGCTATTTTTCTTTGAAGATGTTTCACTTCTCATCCAAGAGGCTACTTCAGCTCTTGGATGAGAAGTGAAATGTCTTCAAAGAAAAACAAGAAAGTCCAGTTGCTGCATGAAAAAGCATCTTTGGGATACCTAGAAACCACAGTTTATCACAAGGCCACCAATGTTCCACAATTTTGAATTTTAACAGCAACCATCCACTGTCACACAAAAAGAGTTGCATCATAATACTATAAGGCAAGGTGAAAAGCCACTGGAGTAACCAGCAAGACAAACAGCTGGAGAGCAGGTAGCTACATGAACAATTCAATCAGAATGGGTGCCCACAATCATTTGTCATAAGATTTCTGTGCAACACAATGGGGAGAAAAAGGAAGAAAGAAGGTATAAGACCGACCACTTGGCACAGCCTGACATACAGTATATCCAAAGCATTTCATAAGCAGTAGAATGAAGCTTCTGAGATGTGCAAGGGGGCATTCCCACCACAGAGGCTACCATACTAGAACAAATTATACCAATCAAGGAAGCAAATGCAGGTGTGGTGAGTGCAAGACTTGGGGTGATGGTCAGTTTTAGTAGATGTCCAATTAATCTCTCCTATTCTGTGATGAGCAATACAATGGGATAGCACATTAGTTCAATCTTGCCTGTATTTCAAAATGCATAAGCATCAGTGCCTGCTGAAAAGCTATTCACTTCTCTAAAGCAGGAAATTTACTATACTTTTCCAAAGCACATCACTTGAAAAAACCACTGTATCAAAATGGCCAGCAGCTGTCCCCAGATGTTTGAATTGGCTATGGGAAGGAAAAACTGTGAGTGGCAAGAGAAACATGCCCTGCAAAACTCCAGGGAGATGGGATGTGTAGGTTAGGCTGAAGTGGTGAATAGATATGCTGACCGTTTTCATGCTTTGGTTCTGAAACTGATTCAACCATCAACTAAACAGTCAGATAAACCCATTAGTGGGAAAGTCCTCTGGACCCAGATGGTCCATAACCCCAGCCAGCAAAGCTCTCTTTCCCCACAATCTGAAAGTATAATGTAGAATTGAGAATTGCTTCATTTTTCCAGGATACAAAATTGTTCTAACATCATTAGGAAGATTTCAAATGACTTTGGAACCATTCTCAGTTTACTTCTTTAAAATTCCAGAAATTGAGAAAATATCACCATTTTAGTTGTTTTTTTAAAATTCACCTGCTTAAATTTGGGATTCCATACAATGTCAGTTGTATTAATGGTGAGGTCTTCCTTCTGAGAACTCTGAGGTTCAATATGTCCAACTTGGATCTTCTTAAAGGATCGATTGGGGAAAGTAATCAAGTTGATGATGCTGCTGCCAGATTTCCATTCTCATTGAAAGCTATTTCTTCCCCAGCACTATTGTTGAAATGGAGTTTTGTCAGAAATAAACGAAGCTAAAAGATAAGAGAGATAAGTGAGAAATTATGCTAATAGTAGGCAATAGGATTTACAGTTCCATGCTGTGATTTACCAAATGGTGCTGAGCTTGATTTTTAATGAACATTTGAGTTAATATTTTTTTATGTTCAAAGGCATAATTCTACTTTGCAGGAATATGTTCATATTTTTTAAGTTTAAGTAATTAATACAGATTTTGTCAGATAGATTGCTCTTCCAAATTTTGCATTTCATGAGACAAAAATTATTGCTAAGAAATATAATAGAAAAACAGAATATTAGAATAACAGAATTGGAAAGGACCTTGAAGGTCTTCTACTCCAACCTCTTTCTCAAGTTGGAGACCCTAGATCAATGATGGCGAACCTTTTAGAGACCAAGAGCCTAAATCGAAACCCCAAACCCACTTATTTATCGCAAAGTTCCAGGGGCGCATCAGCATTGTGGTGCCCTGGGGGGGGGGCAGGTAGACGCTTCTGAGTGCCACCTCTGCCATTCAAAAACCAGTGGCGCAAAAATGGGTCACCGTGGGGCATGGTGCAAAAATGGCCTCTGCCGCGCTGCGGGGTACAGATACAAAGTGCTGCACCATGCAAGAATGAGGCAGGGCTAGTGAATATCATGCAGGCACTAGCCACACCTATTTGTAGCACATGCATGCTCACGGCCCCATGCATGCACGCATGCATGTAAAATACTTCCCCCTCCCTTTTCTTCCAGTCCACCAATCGACAATGGTTTGTGACCTCTGTTCTACCACTTCTACTTCAGCTTGCAAGTTGGCTTCTTCGCCTGCTTTGTGCTGGGTGGGGGTCCTGCTCTGGGTGGTGGTGGCGGTCTGATGGACCTGCTGCTGGCATTGGCAGCGTGTGTGCCAACAGAGAGGGCTCTGAGTGCGACACATGTGCCATAGGTTCGCCACCACTGCCCTAGATCATTTCAGACAAATGCCTGTCCTATACTAGACCTCCCCAAACTTTCCGGGTTGGCAGCCCAGAGGGAAAGGAGGAGCAGAGAAATGTGTGAGTGTGCGTAGGCATGGACAAACAAGCACGTGCATGACAGCGGCACTAGGACCCACACACCTGCAGCCGTGCTGTTTCATGCCATCTGCATGCCTGTGCAAGCAGGATGCTAGGGGCTGCAAATGGGCTGCTAGTGCCCATGCGCATGCACAAATGGGTGGCTAACACTTGCATGCATGCACAAAAGGCCACTAGCACCTGCGTGACACTGGCAGGAGCCCTAGCGCTCCCACATTCGCCAACCATTCCTGCAGTTGGGTGACTCAGAGACCGCAGGCCAGTACCGGGTCATGGACCACAGGTTGGAGACCCCTGTCCTATATCATTTCAGACAAATGGTTGTTCAATATCTTTTTAAAAACCTCCAATGTTGGAGCATCCACAACTTATGGAAGCAAATCATTTCACTGATTAATTGTTCTAAATGTCAGGAAATTACTCCTTAGTTTTAGGTTGCTTCTCTCCTTGATTATTTTCCATCCATTACTTCTTATTCTGCCTTCAGATGCTTTGGAGAATAGGTTTGTGGCAGCACATTATATATAATGGATGTCACCATATTTTTGGGAATTCTGTCCCAGAAAACATGATTATGAAGTTCCATTGTGGGACTGAAAATATCTACACCAAGCATATCTTAGAGAAAGACAAGTATTTTCATCCTATACTACCCCTGTCTCCAACTTTATTCCATTATTATTATTATTATTATTATTATTATTATTATTATTATTATTATTATTATTATTATTATTATTATTATCGATCATCGCACAGACTAATTCTGGCTGCACAAGATCAAGCCTTAAGGACAAATGCATACAAAGTCAAAATTGAGAAGACAGCAACAGACAGTAAGTGCCGCCTATGCAAAGAAGCTGAAGAAACAGTGGACCACTTGGTAAGCTGTTGCAAGAAGATTGCACAGACTGATTACAAGCAGCGGCATGACAAAGTAGCAACAATGGTGCATTGGAAGATCTGAAAAAAATATCATTTGCCTGTAAGCAAAAACTGGTGGGATCATAAAATAGAGAAAGTCATAGAAAATGATAAAATTAAACTGCTCTGGGACTTCAGAATTCAAACAGACAAGCACCTGCAACATAACACCCCAGACTTAACAATTGTCGATAAGAAAGACAAAAAAGTCTGGATAGTGGACGTGGCAGTGCCTGGAGACAGCAGAATAGAAGAGAAAGAACTGGAGAAGATAACAAAATACAAAGACCTACAAATAGAAATAGAAAGACTGTGGCAAAAGCAAGCAAGGGTAGTACCAATAGTAATAGGCTCCTTGGGTGCAATCCCAAAACAACTGGAGCACCACTTGAACACCATTGGCATTGACAAATTCGCTATTAGTCAATTGCAAAAGGCGGCCTTATAGGAACTGCTTCCATCCTGCGACGATACCTGTAATACCATCAAACATCCACATCTGCCTATCCCAGGTCCTGGGTAAGGACTCGATAGGTAGACAAAATGCCAAATCCAGTCTGAACATCTGGCTGACTGTGCGATGATCAATAATAATAATAATAATAATAAAGTTGGAAGGGAACTTGGAGATCATCTAGTCCAACCCCCTGCTCAGGCCTTTGCAGTTCGTCCAATTCTGTTTCTGTGAATACTTTATTTCATATTATAAATCTGCATTGAGTTGCTAGTCTCTGTTCTGTTATTTCTGATTCTGGATGTTGTTTTTTCCAGAACTGGTGCATTCGTTTTTGATATCCTCTTCTTGTTGGACTTGATCTGTAGTAACAGATCATTATTTCTTTGTTTTCCATCACTGTGTATCTGCGACGGGTAAACACCTTTTCTTCCAGTAGTTCTGCAGCTGCTGGCCCTGGTTGCTCAGCCAACAGTCCTGAGTCCTGTAACCCATTTTTCACCAGATATCCAGGAACTCCAATATCTAGCGTGGACCTTGTTAACCCGGGCAACATCCGAGCCGGTATGGCATTCTGAAATTTACGTCTCACCATATTTTTTATAGAAGAGACACTCTTTGTCTGACTCCTCTGATGAGACCTGTCCAGTGAGGTTGAACCTCTGGCATAGCTCTCATCTTCCTCAGAGTACACAAGCTCCACAACCACGTCAATGTAGTGCCTCACTGGGGGATTATTATTATTGTTGTTGTTGTTGTTGTTGTTGTTATTATTATTATTATTATTATTATTATTATTATTATTATTATTATTACTATTGTATAGAAATTCCTCCTTCTCTTTACTTTAGTGAATTTTTCTTCTGCTACTCAACCAGAAAGTGCTACAAAAAAGGTAGTCTTTTTCTGGATTTGAGAATTTTGGGAACTGAAGATTGGAAAGGGAGCAGAAAGCCCCTGGGAGAAAAATTACTTCCATATATCTAATGTGATACCTAAAATATAGAACAATACCTAAAAATATAACAATATGGCGACAAGAAATAAGGAATAAGCAATTTCAGAGATTACCACCAAGCGTCTAGACAACTAAAAATTATAAACAGCAATTTTAAATTTTTAGATATGTAATTCTTCTACTCTAGAGGAATAGCTTAATGAAGAATCTGATAATGTTATTTGTTCTATGCCAACCTGTGAGATGCAAGAGATGAGGAACCAGAACAGTACTACAATTTTATTTCCTGCTATCTATACACGAGACTCTGAACTATTAATGGCCAAGGTGAATTGGTGCCAGAAAAGAATGAATGGATTTTAAAGAGGGCTGGACTTAGGTCTCTTATAGGGATAGAGAGATGCCAGACTCATGATGCTTTTGACCCCATCCTCGAGCTCAGCCTAGTAATAATCTCCTACATTACCTAAACGAAATCATGTTTTGTTCAATCAGACACTTTCAGGTAAATGCAGATGGGATTGGAGTAAAAATATATTGTTAGTGAATTTTGTAAAAATTGAAATTAATATGTTATTATGGCTACATTCCCATTAAAGTAGAAAGCACTATAACTCACTTGCCAAGGTTGGACTTTCAGAAAATTCCACTTCTCTCCATTGCCCATTCTCTTCTGCCTGGCTCTGGATGAATACATAGCATGGAGACTATGTGCTACAGCATACACAGCATTGTAAATATTGTAGCTCTGGCCAGACATCTCCATTTCAAAGACAGTTCCAGGGAGACTCTGCAGATCCTCTTTCCCAGTGCAGTTTCCTTTGCCTGATGCATACATTTTGTACATTGGAAATGAACAGGTAAATGCAGCACCCCAGAACATAGATAGGAAATACATTTTAGAATGAAATGGATTTAGGTTCTCAAGGAACTTTTGAAAACCTGGTACCATATTTGTGTGTAGGGCAAAAGACAAACTGCCATTGAAGGACAACGCTGTGAATTTCTGGGGCACAAAGACGGAAGTCACATCCCACAGAGCACTTATGATCCAAACCCTCTCTATGGGGAGCCTTCTATTAATTTCATACCATTCAAGAATTACTCGTAAGCCTTCTATAGATTGCATGTCCCCATAAACAACTATTACATTGGGTTTACTATTCAATAAGGAACGTCCTATGCTATTTAGATTATTCTTCCGGAATGTACTGGGTTCGTAATTTATCAGTCTTGGAATAAATTGAATAAAAGAAATGCAAATATCTCTCTGAATTAATTTTGGCCTCAGAATTCTGAAAAATCTCTCTCCAGTGGTGTCTTCTGGGATGAGAAGGCCGATCCAATTCCATCCAAAATGTTTCAAGAGCTGAATAATCCCAACATAGTGAAGGTTTTCATTAGGAGTCATCCAGAAGAAAGAAGGAAACTGCATTTTATCACTCAATGCAAGGTCAAAAGAGCCATAACTGAGCTGCAAAGAGTGAATAATAATGATGTACTTTTAGACTAAGTATTGCTTCTGCAGACACATCAAAAAATGGAAGTAAGTACATTTCTTTTGGATACTGTTTTTCCATAGAAAATCTTAATGGGAAAGACAAATACTAAACCTGAGGCTCAACAAATCTTTCCTCAGAGCTTTTGCAACCAGACCGTCATTAGCATTCCATTCAACACTTTTTAGACAAAAATCATCTCAGTTTTTGATTGTGCTAACCAGAAATAGAGAGGAGATAGGAATGAGTAACAAGAGAGGAGCCTTATTCATTAAGGACCTGACAGTATCTGAGAGTATTCATCTGGCATTTTATATTATAAGGTTAAGATAACTAGTGCTTTACTGATAAATGTATTTAACATTGTTGTGGCATTTACAGAGAGGGGAGAAAGTCAAAGAAGATGGAGAGACAACATCAGACACACTATTACAGCATCAATTAGCAATGGTTGAGTCCACCAGAAGAGCAAGAACCAGAATTTTGTATCTCTCTCAACACCCAAAGAAGAAGAAGAAGAAGAAGAAGAAGAAGAAGAAGAAGAAGAAGAAGAAGAAGAAGAAGAAGAAGAAGAAGAAGAAGAAGAAGAAGAAGAAGACAGAAACAATGATACCTACACCATTTCTTACAAACAAAATATGACGTTTGTGCTTATTAAGAATTAATTGATACATTACATTTCTCTGGGAAAATAAATAAATAAAACTACCCCAAATCAGCTCCCCAATATTGCAGCTGTTTTTGAGGGGTTCTCTCCACTTTTAACCACCACTCTTTCCTTTCTTGTGCATTTATGTGAGCCCGGATACCTACCTGTGGAATTTTGTAAGCATTTAATACATTGGCCATCTGTATGGTGTTCTGGGAAGGGAGATCACCAATGACAGCCATGATGTTTTGCTCCTTTCCCCTCCTGTAATTGAGGGGACAACGGCCTTCAACAAAGAAAAGAGTCAAAAGGTTCTCAGAGGCTTTCAGTGCTTGAAAACCATTGTCATAGACCTTGGAGACCAAGGTGATGTTGGGTAACAAGTTCTCATTTACGTTGATCTCCTGAATGGCAAAACTGAAGGCTAGGATATGCTGTAGGTTTTTAGGCAACGGCCTGCAAGAAGAGTTTCAGTTAGTTCTACAATCTTAGAAAGTGACAAGGATTGGATTTAGATAGACTTCTTTGATAGTGCTTTTCTCTTTGCCTAAAATGATATATTTGTCTGCTTTAATGAGTATTAGAGAAGTGAAGAATGCACCCATATTCTGAAGCATTGTTTTAAAAAGAATAAAACCTTCATTCTTAAATTTCAGTAGTTAAGATATTCCAGAGATGAGGAAAGCATGGAATGAGGAGCTTTGTTGGAATGTCTGAATGTCACTTGAGGATCATGTGGGCATCTGGGCATCATACTTTGAGAAGTTTAAAACAGGGTTTTAATGCAATTAAAAGGATTATTTCTTATGTGTAGCATAGCAATGAAATTAGAGGGCAAAAACTGATGAATTGTCCCAACTGTTAAGACAATCCAAATACTCAAAATGTACTGTAACATTTGATCACACCCATACATTTTAAAATGACCCACCTTTCTATGCCTTAAAGTACTAAGGAGACATACAGCATGATAAATAGAAATCTCAAGCAACCATAATCTATTTAAAATAAAAGTCTTGGTATATAGAAGTGTTTGCAAATAAGGAATAAATGATAAAATCCTAATGATGTCATTATATATTATGAGCTGGCAAAGAGGGAGGAGAGCCTGTGGCTTGGTGGTTAAATCACTGCCTAGTATGTAAACTGCCCAGGTTCGAATCCCATAAAAGGGTGTGGCTAACTGAAGAGAGCAGAATGAGCTCGAAATGGCCATCTTAGTCTCCCAATTTAATTCTTTAATTCTTTGTCAGAAAAAGAAATTTGGATTATGAGAATCATAGATATATATTTATAAATTTTATTAAGATATCATGCTAGATATTTTTAACAAGGATTCTTTTTCTTTTTGCATACAAAATAAACAAATAGAGGAACAATATTGTTAAAATTAAACTTAGGAATTTTTTAATGATCAGATTAATTCTTGTGTAGCAACAGCCACATGAAAAACCAGGAATCTACAAGGCTACATTCAACAGCTATATTCTAGCACCTGACTAAGAGAGATTTATAAATAAGAATCATGCCTAAAGCAGTTTTGATTCTCATCTACAGTGGAAAAATTTTAATGGGAATCTCTTGAATTCAATCACATTAAAAAAAAACCTGAAAGGTTTCTTTCAAAAGAGTACTTGCTTTCCACGCAAGGATCCTTCTGGGTGTTCCATAAAGTGGAGTAAAGGCAATTCAGGATATATAGTAGACACAAATTCTCCAATGATTATATCATTGGAGAGGGCAGGGAAATTAAGCTTAAAATGTGCTTTGTCACCACACATGGGGTTAAATGTCTTGCTGAAAGAAGCCTGGAGGAAAAGGACAGAGAGTAGAAACACATGGCAATGTATCTGAGTCCTTTTGAATGCCAAAGGAATTTGGCTCCAATCACAGCAGTGCAAGCACATCTTCATCACAGCACTTTGCCTGCAACAATGAAAGAGAGTCTCTGTTGGTTTTATGCATAACTAAAGTATTAAATTACAATAATTATCATCTGAGTGATTCATAATGCAACCTACTGAGCCTCATGAAGTTGTTGCTAATAGTAAAATTAAATTGTTAAGTGTTTAAGTGTTCTGTGCTTTCCCAAAAAACAAGTTTAATTAATTAATTAATTCTGACAATTATGAGGTAGGCAAACCCCTTTCTCAAAGCTATTCAACTATTTTTCCAGTTGATGAAATGTTATGGTCCAAACGCATCTCTTGGCTACCCCTCATCAAGAAAGAAAGAAAGAAATGATCTTGGGATCATAACAGATTTGGGGAGCTGAGTCCTGCTTTCCCTATCGAAAGAAAGCAATGCTGGTTAAAAGGAGGAAGAGATAGTTTAATAGCCAGATAAATTCTCCCTTCTCCTCTCACAACCTCCTAATTCATAAAAAATACTTATTTCTTCTGCCCATCGCTTTGCTGAAATGGTCATATTGGAAAAAGAAACTCTGTAGTTTTATTAGAACTCTGTTCTAATAAAAGGCCAATTGGATGAACTGTGGAGAATGGAGACCACTTTGTAGGCACCAGCTACTTAACTCATTAAAATTGGTTGTGGATGTTCCCTCCCCCTGGACTCCTGGGCAACTTCCTGTCAAAATTTCTTCCTGTTCATTGCTGAAAGAGACAGATACAGCTGCTGACTACTGCTCTATCATGGTGGCTGAATAGTTGTCTGGAAGGCTTTGATCTTGATGCACTTTGAAAGAGGTGGTGAGTTTTGAGAGAGGGATCTCATGCATCGTTGCCTGAAGCAGTGGAAAAGAAGAGGCTTGGTCCTCTATCAAAACTCACCATCCTCTGTGAAGGATGAGGAATGGCAATTCTTCTTTCAGCTTGAAATTAGGTTCACTATGACTAAACCATATTTCAATAGGTCCATCAGTTTGGTCTTATAGTCATTGTTTTTCTAAAAAAAAAAAACTTCTTAAAATGGCAACCAAAGAGGTATATTAGGTAGGCACGTTGCTTTATATTATTCCAAACTCTTACATTGCTTTAATTGAAAAAAGAAACCCAGAAATTTCAGTGGCTTTAAAAAATGGCATACACGTAATAAATCATGCATTAAATACAATAGAAATAATAACATTAAAATAACCCAGCATAGTTTTATCACTCAAAATCTTAGTGACCATGCAGATATAGTTGTATAATTTTTTGCGTAGCAGCAAAGTGCTAGTTTGACCACTCCCTTCTCTTAGGAATTAGTTTCCATGAATGAATGAAGGAAGTAAAGTATATAGTGGTACCTTGGTACTCAACTGCTTTCAAACTCATCAAATTTGGTGGTCAATACATTTCAACATGAAAAATGAAAATTTTGTGGTGGTATTCATTGTTTGTTTCATGCACAAGCTTGAACTTCTAAGCATTGGCTGCCATTATTCCTTATGAGAAAACATTGTTTGGTACTCATCATTTTTAGTCCTCATCATGCTTCCCTGAACAAATTAACAATGAGTACTAGGGTACCACTGTATTTGCCAGTTGTTAGTTTGATTTTTTTGAAGAAGTATAAAGAATAATTATCTCTTCTTCTGTTCTTTTCATTTTTGGAGAATGCAACTATACTGACACATATTTCCACTTTGTCACTTAAACACTCCTTTTGTCTTTAACATGTTAGAATGGAAGATTTCAGCATCTTACCAAAAGGTAAAGTAGAAGCACAGGAGAGATGTAAAGATGTTCTACAATTTGGCCACAACTAAATAGCTAATGTCATTGAGGGGTGGGGTGAAGTGACTTAGAGGTAGAGCTCTCTTCTCATAATCAGGAGGCTGTGGGTTTGATCCTATGTGTAGTAGCAGATATTTCTCTCTCTGGGCACAATGAGTAATTGTCTGCTGAGAACTCTGCATAGACATCAGGAAGGGCATCTGGCCAGTAAACACTTGAGCTCCATTTAGTTGCCCCAACTCCACCCTGATGCAAGGGATTGCAAAGTTGTTAAAAGAAAAAAATAGCTAATGTCATTATATAGAGCAGGGATGTCAAACTGCCGGCCCCCGGGCCAGATGCATCCTAGCAAAACCGCACCCCACTCAACTGCTTTGAAATTCATTGAATTTGATACTCAACACATTTTGATGTGAAAATCTTGTCTCAGTACTCATTGAGGTAAAACATGTTGGTGTCAGCTCCTTTGTGAGTCACTATATTATTTTAAATTTGTTTTTTACTTATTGTTTGGTATTCACTGGAACCAATTAAGGATAAGTACCAAGGTACCACTGTATAAAATTGAAACCAGAAGATTTTATTTTAGAACTATTGGATGAAAAATTTGGAAAAGAAAATGGAAATTTAATACATATGTTAACAGCAGTAAGAATCCTATATGGACAAAAATGGAAAGGCTTGTCAATTCCCACAGTGGAAGAATGAGGGAAGAGAAGCATTTTATTGCTGATTTGTTTACTTACTCAATTTATAAGAGCCAGTATGGTCTAGTGCAGGGTTCTTCAAGCTTGGCCCTGTTATGACTTGTGGACTTCAACTCCCAGAATTCCTCAATCAGTGTGCCTGGCTGAGGAATTCTGGGAGTTGAAGTCCACAAGTCATAAAAGGGCCAAGTTTGAAGACCCCTGGTCTAGTGGTTAAGGCATCAGGCTAGAAATCAGGATACCATGAGTTCTAGTCCATTAAAGCCAGCTGGATGATCATGGGCAAGTTGCTCGCTATCAGCCTATCACCTCACAGGGTTGCTGTTTAGGGAAAATAGGAGGAGGAAGATAGGTTGTATATGTTTGCCCCTTGAGCTGTTTATGAGAAAAGGTATAAATATGTGGCACAAATAAATAAATGTCACCTAACTCAAACAAAGTGACTTTGGGTGATAGGTGCTGGGTTCTTGTTTATCATGGTGGTAAGATTGGGGTGGGGCTTGCCTCAAGAGCTCCTAGCTCTTTTTCTAATCTTCCTTCTTGTAAAGCTCAACCATTCCTTCAGAAAACATTTCAACCTAAAAGATCCTTATCAGCGAAAAGTTTCCACACATCCTTCAGATCTCCCAGATGAAATTATAATTGGAGAATTTGTATCCATGATACTTGGTAATTATAGGGAACAGAAGTTTAGGGAACATCCACTTTCTTCACCACCACAAGCTTAGTAAGTGATTCTTCATTTTTATCTAAGGTGTCTCTGACCCCATAACATTCTTTCCTTAAAAAACCTTCAGTGGTTTTTCATTCTTGGAAGATTCTGTTTGGGTCTGATGATCATTCTTACTTTCCCCACCTAAATGACTATTTCTAAATAATGATAGATCTCTTATTCTGCCTTCTAATTTTCTCCATGTCTTGACATTTTGTATGCCAAGCACACTTATAGCAGAAATTGAGGTGGGGGGCAGGTTTCAGCTATTAACTTTTGACTGAAAACATATAGATAGCCTGTGTGTGAAGATGGATTTGCTCAGAGCCCTAATAGTTCTCTCTGTACAATTTAGATCCCCTGGTAGACAATAAGGAATATATAATAAGATTAAAAAATGTTAATTCTAAGATATTGTTTCATTTGTAGGGTATAGTACCTTGGGCAAGTTGAATGAGAATAATTAGGAATTCTTACATCCCTAATTCCTTTCAAGAATTCTCATTAGAAACCCTGACAAAGTATGTCTATGGCTATATTATATTTAATAATGTACTTTGGATGCGTAAAGGGAGAAGCAATTTTGTATATCCAAAGTATACATCCAAAATTTTGTGTATCCTTATATACTTTACCTAGAAGATTAGATCCTCTCTGTCTCTCTGTCTGTCTCCCCCATCTCTCTGATTTAAGAGCATAGTTTCTTTATGACATCTATAACTTGTATGAATTACACCATTGAGATATATAGTAAAATGCAAAAGAAAAGAGTATCAATTTTAAAAAAGAAACCTAAAATATATAGACAGATATATAGTGTGTGCATTAATGACAGAAGAAAGAAACTTATTTACTTTGCTTTAGGGGAATATCTGAACTATTTATTTCAGAAAGAGTTCCCCATCATATAGAGAACGATATTCAGTTGAGCTCTATGGGCAAGCGATGATCTAAGCTGCAAGTCACTTAATTATTAGCCCTTAAGATCTAACATTCAAAATTCTCTTGGCAGTCTAATCCCTAAAAACTACCAGCATGTCCTTGCTTTTATTTTTGCCATCAAAGAAATCAATAAGAATCCCGATCTGTTACCCAACAACACATTACGGTCCAAGATTTATGACAATGCGTACAATTCATGGAGAA